>NC_047657.1:13083454-13144329 GCF_902201215.1 Prunus dulcis | reverse complement strand
TAAATTAAACCCAAAGTCACAACACTCTATCTGCCATTAGGGTTCTTCAAATCTCTGGACGTCCCTCTTCAATCTCAGAATCCACAAATTCTGACATCACACTCCACACCTGAATCAGAAATTAGGGATTCTCTTCTACGACATGTCGTCGGGCGGACCCAAAGACGGGGACTTGCAACTGGTGGCGGCGCCTGAAAGGAAATTAGCGCTACCGCCAAAGCCACCGACAACGGCCAGCTCGACGGCGCTTGTGGAGTATACGCCGCCGGTGTTCAAGGAGGAGGAAGAGGACCTTGAGATCAAGCTCCGGAGGATTCTCGAAAATGTCCCCGTCCGCGTCAGCAACACCTCAGGTAGCTCCGCCGGGTCGGGCTCCGGCGACTTTCATCAGGTATGTATATTAGCTGATTCAATATCACAATGGTGACTGTGTTGTCACTGTATTAATTAGATATTTATGGTTATTTGATGAAATGACTGAACAAATTGGAATACTTTGAGTGTTGATATGTATTATATTAGCCTAGCAGGGTGTCTTGAGAAATTTGGTTATTCAGAATTTAAATGGCTGAGGGATGTTACTATATTAGTTAGATTTTTATGGTTATTTGACGAAATTACTGAACAAATTGGAGTATTTTGAGTGATGATACGTAGGGTAGCCTATTGGGGTGTCTTGATAAATTTGGTTATTCAGAATTTAGATAGCTGAGTATAAAACATAAGTAATGCAGTTAGGGACCTTTGGTTTCGAATTTGAATTTACTTTTGGGCTTAGAACCCCAATGGTAAAACATTTACCTATGTCCATGGTGAGAGTACCCTCAGTGGGAAAAATCTGGAATTTACTTGCCATGAGGTGGTATTTGAGTGTTTGTCATCCCATGCATAGTGTGTGACTATGCAGAGACTGGGGGCCATTGAACTCCCAAGTAAGGAGTTTAGGGTTTTTCAATTTTGGGATTGAGCAAGTCTTTCTTTATTTTAGTAAGATTCACTGCTAGTATATTGAGGGTGTTGTTATATTGTATGTGCTTAGCCTAATTGCAAAAACAAGTTACAGTACATTGGGGCAGCCACGTATGTCCCATAATGTAGAACAATGTGTTACTGAGATGCAAGAGTTGCACACCTGAGTTATGCTCAATTTTTTGGCAATCAAAGAGATTCTGTCACGGAGTAAAGCAGGTTTACCATTCAGTGTTCCTTTGGGATTGGTGGAAACATTTCGGTGCCCTTGTTGGCTGACCGGATTTTGAGTATGGTGGTTGCTCTGTTATATGGTTTATTTGTGTGGACAATAGGCTATCATGAAAGTGTTTAATTACTTTAGCATGTGGATTGCAGCACATGACCTTAATTAGCGAATTTTTTCTCTTATAGACGAATCTCTGTCTCTCTATCTTGTTTGAAATAGTATGTTCTGCTTGAACTTGGGGACCTTCCCGATTTAAACAATGTATTGTGCTCTTTGAAAAGTTGTATTTTGTTATTATATGTACAAGGGATGGATAAACCTGCTATCCTGAGCAGTGCAGTAGAGTGCAGTGTTTTTCTTATTTCAAGTTTAAACTAAGGGACAAGAAAGCCCGGATTTGTACCCCAGTCAGCCTGAAGGAAGTTGAATTGAAGCTAACAGAGCTGTGCCCTAGGGTATTGCAATAGAATACAGCCAGTTGCTTGCTGAAACTGCTTTTTTCTTCTCCATAGTTTTGAGTTTGATGTTGAATCAGTCTCAAGGGATGGAGAGTTGATACGTTTGATCAGTATTTGAAGACATAAAACTATAATTTTCTTTTCATACATCTGCTCTTTGCTTGACGTTGGAATATTTGATTAGTTATGATTTGTTGGACGCTAAGCTGGCGGCTAAATTTCATGTATACTTTTTCTCACCCCAAATTGTGCCTGAACAGTATCGGCAGATGAGACGGAAAGAGCAAGACAGACTTGCTAGGATGGAAGTGGACTATCAAAGAAGGAAAGAAGAGGCCGAGTTCATTATGAGAAGGGAGGAAAGATTAAAATCAGCAGAAGAGCGGACAGCAAAGAAGCGATTGAAACGTCAAAAGAAAAAGCAAAGGAAAAAGGAGAAGAAGATTAAAACGAGTTCAGGTGGCGAAGAGAATCATAAAGGAGAGACCACGGATGAGGATGAGGAGAACTCTGATGATCAAACTGAACAAGCTTTTGATAAGCTATAATTCTTGATGTATTGGTTAAAGCTTGGTATCCACGGGCATAAGGAACAAATACGCACCAAGTTCATTGGGATTTCGTTTTTCTGAAGTCTTGAATTTGCCATGTTTGTGACCTGAATTCGATTGTATGTATTATCCGAGATTCTGAGATGTAACAACCCGAGAGATCAGAAAAAAAAAAATTAGTTTAACGGGTTTCGTATTTTCTTAATGGATCCATCAATCGTATTTGGCTTGTTATCAAATGCAATGTTGAACAAAAATGATGTGGTTTTGTCTCCATGGGATGTTCACGTTCTTCTCTGGACTGACATATGTACTAATTGTTTGCTTGCAATTGCATCATGTTTGTTAAAGGGTTTGCTTCACCCGGTACAAGTATGATAGTTGGCAGTTGATCTGCTTCCCTGTGAATGTTACCTAACGCAGAGTGGTCCCCTTTGCCTTTGCTTCGCATATGACCTATAAGGAAGGAAACATATAACACAAGACATTCTATATATCATCCTCTTTTTCTAAAAGTTGGTTTCCATTTCTATATAGCATCTTAGGCCCCGATTGGTAACGTTTTAAGGGGTTGTTTTTATTTTTTGAGAACAAAAATGAGGCAAAAACACGTTCGGTAGTCCAAAAACAGAAACACTGAGAATGTTTTCATAAAATGAAAACAAGTTCATGTGTACTTGTAGAAAACAAAAAAAAGTTGTTTTCATTCTCATAGGAAAAGTTTTCATAAAAATAACTCACATATTATTATTTCAAATTGTACTACCAGACACGTTTTCATTGTTTTTGTTTTCTGAAGATGTTTTCTAATTAATCTACCAAACGCATTTTTATTTCCTAAAAATGAAAATTTGTTTTCTTGTTTTCATTCTCTGAAAATATTCTAAGAAAACATTCTCCGAAAACATTACTGGACGGGCCCTTAGTTTCCAGTTAAGATGAATGATTTAGTCAAGCACTCTTCTCTTATGATAATTGGGACGGTCCTATGATCAAATACAAAATACTTAATTTAATCTAACATACTTTCTATTTGCCTTGCTTATGTAGGAAGCACTTTTTTATAAGTGTTTTTTATTACAAGTACGTCAAAATTACCCCTAAAAATTCAAAGAATTCTTGAAGACAAGCTTTTTCAAGAAATCGTTTTTAAGACCCATAAACACTTTAAAGTTTTTTTACCAATATCAAAAATGTTTTTTTGTTAGAAAGTACTTTGAGTGGTTACAAAAGCAGTGTCAAACAATCCCTAAAAAAAGAAAGATATTTAGTCATATATGCATTCTTAGCACTAATAATATAGATAAATAAATCATACACCATTTAATTTCTATAAACAAACTCAAAAAAAATCAACAAATGACAGCTGACCCTATTGAATTTAATTTTGATTATTAAATTACTTTGATGCCCTATTGAGTGTTTTGAGCTTTTTTATGAGGTTTTGGGGTTGAGTTTGTTTAATGTCAGTTTTGTAATTTAAAAAAAGTTAAAAACCTTTTTGTTATGTTGCGGTAATAAAGTGGCACACACTTTGGCTCAGTTTGCATTTCATTGTAACGAATTTGTTACCTGGATTGAGGAAGCACCAAGATGGTTGCTCCCTGTGCTTGAAGCTGATGTACTCTCTTTGGAGTGTTGAATGAAATTTTGTTTCTCAAAAAAAAAAAAAAAATGATTTTTGGGTGTGTTTCTAAAATCTATTTTATATAGGATTTTTTTAATAATAATTTAGGCTCATAGTAAATCTCCATTTAAAAAAAAAACCCTTCTATGATAAGCAGGTGAGATTTTGTTTTTGTTCGAATAAGCAGGTGAGATTAGAGTTTGCGGTTAGACCAAATCTTGCCCTCACTAAATGAAGAGTTAAGATGAGATTTATTATATTATATGGGAGGGCAGGTATTAACCCAGAGACCCAGTTAGCAGTTTGGGCTGAGAAGTTAATTACAGTCCAAAAATAAAAAAAAAATAAAAAAAGGTAAGTTTCTGTTTCTTCTTCTTTTTAATTATAGTTCATCCATTTTGTAATTTCCATCTCCCTCCCTATCAAAATACCTCTCCAAATTCTCTCTTTTCTCTGAAAACCCTAATCTCCATGGGAGAATCTGTCCCTCCTCGTCGCATTTCCGTTCATCAAGTTCTCGGCGGTGGCCATGGTACTCTCTCTCTCTCTCTCTCTCTCTCTCTCTCTCTCTGTATATATACATGCACACAGATAATTTATACAGATGCTTTTGATTTGTATATCAGTATAGGAATATTTCCGATTCCGATTTGGTCTGGATCCCATCTACTTCCATTGATGACGACTGAATATAATATCGTTTCTAACATTCGATAGATTTGAATTATGTAACTTCTACATTTTTATTCAATATAATCTTGTTGATTTGATTGTAATTAATTATGTTAATTTTGGTTCTGGTAGTTGCTGATGTGCTGCTGTGGAAGAAATGGAGTGGAGGAGTTTTACTGCTAACCTCTACAGCATCCTCGTGGTTCCTATTTGAACGAGCTGGTTACAACCTCTTGTCCTTTGTGGCCAATGTTCTACTGCTTCTTGTGGTCATCCTCTTCCTATGGGCCAAATCTGCTTCCCTTCTCAACAGGTATCCTTTAATTCTTGACGATTTCAACCTTTTCTTTTTGGGTATACTGTACTATTGTTGTCATTATACTGAGAATTTCCGGGTTCTCTTAGCTTAGATTGGAAGTATTTTCACTAGGAAAATATTAAATTTGAATTTTGAAGTACTTTTACTGAATTTTTATTTTGCAAAGAAAGTAACCATAAACACGAGTTGAGACGGACGAAATAGAATCAATAGTTTTGGGGAAGATTGGTGATGATTTAAACTGTTCTGAGCATTGATTTTAGTTTGAGGTAATTTAAAATGAATTGCGACATCTACTGTCATTCAGACCTTTGCCGCCTCTCCCTGATATGGAAATCTCTGAGGCCTCTGTCATGAAGGCTGCTGATGCACTGCATGCTTGGATTAATCGTGTTCTCTCTATTGCACGAGACATTGCTATTGGCCGAAATTGGAAACTCTTTCTTCAGGTTTGGTGTAATTGCTTCCCGCCCTAGGTTTATGGGACAATGAGGTGAATTGGTTTTTATGGAAAGCATTGAACAGAACATGGTTTATTTTACTATTTGGAAATTTCGCTTTGTGTGTGCAGGTTGCTTTTTGCTTGTGGCTAGTATCTTACATCGGAAGCTTCTTCAACTTCCTCACTCTTGTCTACATTGGTAAGCTCTTCTCTGCCGTTTGTATCTTTATATATTTTATGTGCATATTCTTGCCAGATTTACTATATTTATTTATGTACATTTATTTAAATATTGTGCAGGGGTTGTTCTTAGTCTTTCAGTGCCAGTAGTGTATGATAAGTATCAGGGCCACATTGATGAGAAGCTTCTTGTAGCAAATAGAGCAATACAAACACAGTACAGGAAAATTGATGATAGCATCTTAAAGAAAATTCCATTGCGATCAAACAAGGAGAAGAAGGTGCAGTAGGTAAGTGTGATCTCTCTTTCTCTGCACTTGCGACACACTCTTCTGTTTACCTATGTATAATATTTCTTCTTCCTCCTCATCCCTAAAAATTGTGCGTTGAGGCATTAGAGGAATTAGTTGAGGCTATGCTTGTTATATATGCTGGTTTGCTGAATCCATCTGTCCTGTTGATTTGAAAGAATCTCTGGATTTTGTTTGTATGGTGCACATGGTGTAGGCTGTAGGATGTACCCCTTCCTCCAACTCACTCCAATTCTCTCTCTATCTAGAAAACAAAAATGCTCAATTTGTCATTTGGATTAGTTTTATACTGACTACATTTTGTATTTGGATTATTACTGTATTTACTTTCCAAACAAAGTATAATGTTTTTCATTCGTAGCTTGGTACTTTTGGTTGATGTGACAGACCAATTATCTTAAACTGTTTTACTTTGTTTAAAGTGAAGCTCATTTGAAAGTGTAAAATTTCTGTAGACCAAGAGAACCCATATGAGTGTATACCCATAATATTTATTTTATGACATGCATTTGCATATCAATAATCTAACTATAAATTTAACTTGGTTATTGTTTGTGGATACATGATCAATTGAAAAGGTTTTGGTGCCTTCAAGCTCTAATTCTGAAGTACTTTACTTGCATATATTGTCTCCAAAAATCACTGTTTGTTCATACAGAGTATTGTCATTGAAGATTGTCTTTATGATATCAGCCCTTTCTCTAGAATTTCTCGTTCCGCAATAGACATAAAGTTTTTTCCTGTTACATTTGGACTGCTCGTTCATTTTATTTCACTGTCTATGCATACCAGATATCAAGTTTTTTGTAGTTTATCGTCTTTTGCGCATCAGTCAAACCATCAGATTCTGGGGATGTTAGCCGTGTTTGGTTTTACTAGTTGCTTCTGATTTACTGAAACACATCAATATATGGTGCAGGGTATCACGGAGCTAGGAAAAGTGTGATGACAGCCTTAAAGACGGTTTACAACGTATGAAGTAGTACTTCGGTTATCTTTTTGTTGGCATGCTGCTATACATATTGACAGCCAGACGGCATGGTTGACAACATTTGGGTGGATCCAATTAGTTTCTACATTTGAGTTTCAGCGTTACATTGTTTTTGGCTCTGGAGCTTATAATCTTGTTAGGTTTTTGGTCAATAGTTATTGGATTATTGGATCTTGGTGGTTGATCTTTACGTGTTATATGGGGTGAAAGAGAGAATTTCATCATTCTAATCATACAGTGGTTTGCAATCTTTTATATGTCGTTATTTGAGTTTGCCTAGAAACTTTTGGAGCGTGATATTTGGAAATTCAACTTGTAGAATTTTCTTACCATCCATTTTCTTTTGTTTGCTTCTTGGATGGGTTTGTTGAGACTTGCAGCACTTGCTACAATTACCATGGTATTTGTAATCACATAAAAATGCAATTGGAAAAAAACAGCAAAATCTGCGAATATAATACAGAACCGAGTTCGTTGTATAACATCATGGAGAAGAGACAACACTTAAAAAATCATGGCTTCAAAGCATTTTTAGCAAGACACACCATGCTAAAAAGATAGAGAGTCAGAACTTATGCGATCCTAGGAATGGGAATGCCTTCTGAAGGTGGCAATGTCACTGAGCGCAACAGCTCTAATGAGAAAACAAGTCCCAGGAAATGAGAAAGGATGGTGTTAGCCGCTGCCTGCAAAAGGAATATACAGATTGAAATCAGTCTTCTCCCGCTTAAAGCTTCTTGTCTAAAAATCATAGCCAAACTTATATAAGTTTTCCTGCTTCAAATACTTTTGGTTCAGTGGTATATCAGAAGTTAATCTGAATTATGGATTATATTGAGTTTAAAGGTAACTGTATCTGAGAGTTTGAAGCAAACTGGTGCTCATTACAGCAATGAAAATGTGAACAATTCCGGCTTTTTATTATAGTGATATCTATATGGTTTGACATAAGCAATCATTAGTAACCTAATGTTTCAGAATGAAAACTAAAGTGAGATATATGAATACCTGCACTAAGAATACATCCAAGGCAAGAACGGGACTGTAACCAGGAGAGAGACCCTGGTAATACGGATTTGCTGAGGAAGTAAGAGCCTTAGCAACCAGCAGTCCCACTGTGGCTTGCATGCCAAGAACAGAAGCACCCATACCCAACAGGTTCAGTATTATGCCATTCTTTAAGCTCCTTATAACATCAGCACGAGGAGGAGCCTGCAAATTGGAAGCAGTGGACACGGATGTAGAAGGTAAAAGGTCTCATCAAAGAATGGAGGCATTTATCTTTCACAGCATTTTGAAAAGTGGAATATAAGCTAACTTCAATCAGATGCTTAATAATGAGACGATAATGACAGAAGAAAATAAAGAACAAAAAAAGAAAAAGAAAAGGCAGATGAAGAGATCAAAAGCAGTTAATTTACTGACATGTGATTGTTATTGCAATTATCTGGGTGACTGAGGGTGCCTGACTCTTTCTTTTTAATTTACCATCGAAGAGCAGAACAATTGTTTTCATACTTCAGCCTATGCCCCAAGCTAGCAAAAGATATTTTTAGTTCATTTAGTCCAGAAAACGGGATAGAATAAAACCCTGATACTTCAACATGCAAAAGAGTAAACCTCAAAAGCCTCTGCCAACCAAAGTAATATGTGCAATCGCAGAAAACTTAGAGATTTACAGGAGGCAAGGTTTAACAATTAATCACTCCATCTCATCAATCAAGCATTGCAAGAAATTACACCTACCAGCATCCCATGGAACTTCACACCAGCACATCAAGCACAAAGTCAAAATAGCATTTGTCCACAAAAATGTATAATCACATATATGTATCAATTTCAAGAAGGCACATACAATTCAATATAAACACACAAGCTTTCCCACAACTGACAATTGAACAATACCTTTGCAGGGTCACTTGCGGTTCTTCGAAGCTTATCAGAGAGGCGAATGTACCCGAATGACCAAAACACAGAAATGAATGCCGCCACAATCCCACCGGCAGTGGCATAAAAAGTAGGCGGTGACGAAATCTTGCCAGTTATAACAACCGAAAATGAAAGAATCACAGCGGCCACAACAGTGCATACCAGCTGCCCCCAAAACCCTAAACCACCCAACCTCTTGAAGTACCTGGCTGTGCTCTCTAACCTTTTGGCTACCTACACAGTGCACACACCACACAAAGCACTTTGCTTTTCAATCAATCCTCCACTACCCATTGCAAAATTCGTAATTGTCAAATCTATGGCTTCCAATTCGGGTCAATTCATTAGCAATTTTTGAAATTTCATGTTCTTATATTGTCCTACATTTTCTCGGAAACCAAACAAACAGAGTAAAATTGGCAAAGTTGAAGAAAGAGAACCTGGAGGAGCTTGGCCTTCTCGGATTCATCGTTCGGGGAAGTGAATGTCTGCGAAATTGGAGTAGAAGAAGCCCTTACAGTGGTGAAGGAGAGCTTTGATCCTCTGTGATTGGGAGCGACAAATGAAGGAAGAGACAAAGACGAAGAAGAAGAAGAAGAAGAAGAAGAGAGAGTGTGGCTGGGCACGTGGCGGTCGGAGATTGATCGAAGAGGGAGATGATAAGCTAAGGGCCGAGCCGTGACAGCTGGCGGTGGCGCTGCCGTGAAGTAGCCGGCGCGAGCTGCCGGCGATAGCAACGTTTGCATAATTAATGGTCAAGCAAGTGGCAGAGAGAGAGAGAGACTGGGAGAGGAGTAACTTCGCTGCGGTGTGTAGCCTGTACAGTACTGAGGTGCTATCGTACTGAGTTTGGGAGAAGAGCTGAGGAGGCTATCAATGGCAATGGGCTCTTTTGTTGGGTTGAGTGGTACTGTGTTTGGCCCATAAAATGTTGACACTGTAATTTCATCAAATCTAGTCCACAAAGCCCAAAAGTGGAAACTGTGGAAAGAGGTCGAAATAGGGTACTAGCAACTTTAGCCGCCCAAGAAAGAGTCGGGGTGAGCACGGTTTGAATTGGGTCGGTTTTAAATTCAAACTGGTGCGCACTTGAATCGATCAACTAGAACATTTCGAATTGTATTCATTTGGACATTAACTAGAAGAGCAGCTGAACCAAACCAATTCATTTAGTGATAGGTTTCATAACAAGTAAATGAATTCAATAAGTGTTGAAAATGATCTATGTGTATGTGACTACATGTTTCATCTTTTGAATGGATACCGAAACTCTTACAATTCAATCCCCACCATACCTCAAAACGACATTGAGCTATGCTTAGAGATAATGGCTAGCTCAGCTCAGCACAAGGATTATAGAATAAATTTAATATGGCCCTATGGTGAGGGGTCATATGGTTGGTAATTCATGCACCTTGGCCCCTCCATATCATCCTCCATATCTCTTTTGCATTACTTAGGAGAAAAGGAAATTCAACTAAACAGTAGAAACATGGGAGAATAATTACACAAAGTAAGCAATCATATAGGGTTACATTGATTCGAGCGTGAAATATACAATTTGAAATGAAAGAAAATGATGGATTCGCAATGATCATTATCAACCAAGGTCTTTCTTCATTGCGAATTAAAATTATGCGGATTCAATATGAATTTCTATTTTAAACCGTTAGACGGTTTGTATAGTGAAGATTTAACCGTTCTTGCTTGTTGTGTTAAATTTCCACCACACAAGAGATTTAACTGTTGAATTCACATAATTGTAATTCGCTATAAACAAACACCCATCCACCTAGTATGTTGTGGACAAGGAAACATAAGCATATATACTGGGCATGGCTTTCTATCTAGCAATGATAAGTGAATCATAGCCTCTTGCTTAAGGAAGGAGAAAAACCTGCGTGTGCAATCCATGCATGATATGAGAGGGCCCAGATGTCAAAAACAACTTCAACTCCACTTACTAAATCACGAGAAAGTTTAATTTCTACAACCAAACATGACACATATGCAACCCAATTTCAACGTGCACCTCAATTCATGACCCTCTTTATGTTTGTTTTTTATTTTCAACCCAAAAGAAGTTTTGTCCATATAAGAAATGTCCAAATTCTCGTGTCATTTCAAACAAAATGGTAGCTCACATTGATTTGAACCAACATAATATAAATCTTGTCCAGCAATATTGGTCCCATGAATCAGATTCTCTCAAGCTGCGGGGACGAATAATTAGTTGTGATTATTAATATTTTATTAGAAGGACATTGTGATTAGATATTGTATTCTTTGGATTTAACTATGATTTGATGCAGTGAGACAACGTTTTCACCACGGCATCATATCATAGGGAGGGTCGACTCCATTTATCGAAGTAACTTCCACATCTAAATACTTGTCTTATTCATGCTTAATTAACCTGCTCAAGAGTTTAGGTAAGTTAGCTAGAGCGGATGTGTTCTCAACTTTGCATTCGAATTCAAATCCCCCTTTCATGTAATTTAGATTAACTTATGTGCAACTTTTCTAAGTGTAAGTTAACTAACATGGATTGTAGCTCTGCCACTTCAGCCTAAGAAACCAAGCTTAAGTAACATTTATGGCATAACAATCTATATATCAAGCTTCATACAATTTTGTTTGCATTGTTTAGTGATTTAATTAAGAAATGTAATTAAGTTTCATGCTGTAAGCATGTGGCTTCTAATGGCCAAAGCTTATAGGATCAATACAATCAAAAGGTAACATGTGAGCTTATGAAGTGAACCGAAAGGAAAGCTTGCTTGCTTAGCTAAAGAGAAAAGTGAATGAGAATGGGTTGGAATTCAGATTTTAAGGTAGATTCACTCTAGAAGTTCTCCCTGACCAGTCTTTTGACAAAGAATATATGAGTAAAAGGGATACAAAGTGCACTGGCAATCAGCAGTTTATGCTCCTTTTTCCTTCTTCTTTTGAGAGGGGTTCTAGGGTTCTTTCTTAAATTTTTTTATTTGCAGGGTCTTCTTAAAAGTTATATTTCCACAGTTCTTGGTATGATTTTATGTCACATTCCGGGATCAATTCCGCCGTAGCACGATATTGTCCGCTTTGGGCCCCCCTCTCTGCCCTTACGGTTTTAAAGTTTGATCCAGAAGATAGACAATTTCGATGGTGAAACTTCATTGTGGAATGAGCATGGAATGGGATAAATGGAACGAAAAGGTATAAAGTAGAAGGTAGCTTAAAAAAATACTAGATATTTGAGTTGAATGCTTTAACTCTATCACATGTCACCATAATGGTTTTGTATCAGAACTCTGAGTAGGAAATTAAAATAGTGCAGACTGACTTGCATGAACCACCTTCTGACCCTGTTGACTAATTCTTCCCTCTCAAGCAACATCCACCATCTGAGAAAATCTTACTAGCAGTATCATTTGCCTCACTCAATTGATCATGCACATTGATCTCTATGCCTTTCCATTTTTATATTTCCATGTTGAAGGAATTTTGAGGGTTGTCTCATAATTTTATATGTATACAGGTGAAAAGCATACCAGTCACCAAGGCTATATAGGCACAAGACCAAGCAACCACAGCAGTTGGACCAAATTAACTAAAGGTTAATTGCCATGTTTAATATAAGATTAAGTACCCACAACCTACATTTTCCAACAATAATCCATGATTAGAATAATGGGGAAGGATTATGAAAAGGGGAAGTTAGAGAATGAGGAGTGGTTCAGTCAAAAAGGGAAATCTTGATTAGTGGGTTAGCTTGGGATACGACATTTTTAGTGACCACAACGGTTAGTGTAGTGGGCTCAATGCAAAGTAAAGTAAGGCAAAGCAGGTCTTATTTGTTCTGCATTTTTAGCTATTACCAACCCCTCCATTAATCCAATTCATATATGATCAACTCTAGTATATAACTGATATTGGCTTCCAACTTACATTTACTTTAAGAAAAATGAAAAAAAATAAAAAAAATTGCTTCTTGTTACGATTGGAATGGGGTGTTAGTTGGATTGGCCCAGATCTTAGTGTGCTCCCAAATAGTCCTAAGTTCAAATCTCGACCGTACTTTTGTGAGTGAACTTTTCTCCTCCCCTTCCGAACTTTGGCAAAACAAAATTTCTCTTTTGTCCGTTTACACTCGTCCCCAATAGTACAGATCTGTCTGTCATCTGTAATAAAATTGCATCTGTACATATCTACACATCAAATTGCATGTCATATCTTACAATAATCATAACATTGCATAAATTAAATCTAATAATTATCAAGTGTAAGATTTATGCACTCTGCATTAAATTTTGCAAGAAGCTTTATTGAAGGATCTTTGGCAAGTCATACTGCAAACTGCAAGAATAAAAAACCAGAAAAACAGAGAAAAAGAAAAAGAGAAAACCCAATGACTAAAAGGAGCTCAACTGAAACTATGCAATTAGCGAAAAATATATGTTTTCATATATGCAATAAGTTTATTTTTTTTGCTTTATAAAAAAATACATATGTAAGGAGTGGTCAATACTGCGAACTGAAAAAGAAGAGAAGCAGACAAAAAAGAAAGGGTCAAGAAAAGAAAAATAAAATCCTCCCAAAACCAGTGTTCCCACAGTAAAAAAAAAAGTGGAAGCCAGTACAAATGGATCATGTGAAGCCTCAAACAGGACGGCAGATTTTAACCCCTTCTCTGAAGAACACGTTATGGGCTCCAACTCACTCCTATGTCCAATATCAGAAACAAGATTCCTCACAGCTTTTCCATTTCCAATTATGTCCAAAGAAACACCAGAGTTTACATAAAGTCTTACTGAGAGTTTGCAGAAGATAGCCAGTACTTACCAGAGCCATAATTTTATTGTCATTCCCTTGTTGGGTTAAGTTCCATTCATTTTCATCAACTGCAAATATTTTACTCCATCTCTTTTGCTCTCCCTCCCTCCCTCCCTCACTACTGAATTCACACCAACTTTATTATTCACATACCAAAACTTTGCCTTTTTGATCTCTTCCTAGTTCCTTTTTAGCAAACTTAAACCAAGTTTGCTTCAGCTTTAGATTTGGTTTGGTGACCAAAACAACAAACTGTAGTTGGTCACCATCTCTCTCTCTCTCTCTCTCTCTCTCACAGAGGCACAGACAGAGACTCTTTTTCTACCATGAACTTGTAAACCCCAACATGCTCAGCCTCAGCAACAAGTTCAAGCAATCATGAGCTCCAGCGCTCAAAAACTCCAGTTCTGTTGGAGGGTCGCTTCCATTTTTGTTCTGCTACTTAGCTCAACTTTGGCTCTAAACTCAGATGGGGTTCTCTTGCTTTCGTTCAAATACTCAATCCTCAGCGACCCTCTCTCTGTCCTTGAAAGCTGGAACTACAATGATGAAACGCCATGCTCTTGGAATGGAGTGACATGCACACAAATAGGAAACCCTGGAACACCAGACATGTTCAGAGTCACCAGCTTGGTCCTCCCCAACAGCCAGCTTCTGGGTTCGATTGCATCAGAATTGGGTTCGATCGAACACCTTCACAGCCTTGATCTTTCCAACAATTTCTTCAATGGGTCCCTGCCTTTGACCCTCTTCAATGCCTCAGAGCTTCAGGTGCTTTCTCTCTCTAACAATGTCATCTCTGGTGACTTGCCTGATGATTTGGTTTCAGGTCTCAAAAGCCTCCAGTTTCTCAATGTTTCTGACAATGCTTTGGCTGGCAAAGTCCCTGAAAATCTCACTTCTTTGCAAAACCTCACTGTTGTCTCTCTGAGAAGTAATTACTTTTCGGGTAATCTCCCAACTGGGTTAAATTCAGTTGAGGTTTTAGATCTGTCTTCAAATCTGCTCAATGGGACTCTACCTTTGGATTTTGGTGGAGACAACTTGCGCTATTTGAACCTCTCCTACAACAAAATCTCAGGAAAAATACCAGTTGATTTTGTAAAGAGGGTTTCAGAGAACTCGACCATTGATCTCTCCTTCAACAATTTGAGTGGACCAATTCCAGACTCACAAGCTCTGCTCAACCAGAAAACAGAGCTGTTTGCAGGAAACAGTGAACTTTGTGGCAAGCCATTGAAGAGCCTTTGTGCAATTCCTTCTACTCTCTCCACACCACCCAACACTTCTTCTTCTTCTCCAGCCATTGCAGCCATTCCAAGAACATTTGACACAACCCCAGTATCAAACACACCTGGTGGACCAAATGGTACTCAGAACCAGCCACAGAGTGGCCTCAAACCCAGCACCATCGCCGCCATTGCTGTCGGAGACTTGGCCGGAATAGCCATCCTTGGATTGGTCATTCTCTATGTCTACCAAGTCAGGAAGAGAAAACTTCTCAACACAACAAGCAGCAGTGCCACAGAGCTAGAAAAGAAGCCAGAAATCTTCTCAAAAGAAGACATTGATCAGAAAGGTTTGCAATTTAGTTTATTTCACTCAAAATTTTCCATATAATTTCTCTTGATATCTATATTCTGTAATCTGTATCTAATACTTTTGCCCAAATGCAGTAAAATCTGTTGCATGCTCATGCATGACAATCAAAGGGGAAGAGACATCAACAAGCTCAGATAGTGACCAAGATGGGCAAGTGGGTGGTGGTGTGCAGAGTCAAAAAGGGGAGCAGTCTCAGAAAGGAGGTGTCTTGGTAACCATAGATGGGGATCAAGCAGAGCTTGAGCTTGAGACATTGCTCAAAGCATCAGCTTATGTATTGGGAGCCAGTGGCCCAAGCATTGTGTACAAGGCCGTGCTTGAAGACAAGACTGAGCTTGCTGTGAGGAGAATTGGAGAGAGTGGGGTGGTGAAGATGAGAGATTTTGAGAGCCAAGTGAGGGCCATTGCCAAGCTCAAACACCCCAATTTGGTTAGGGTTCGTGGGTTTTACTGGGGAGACCATGAGAAGCTTGTGATCTATGACTATGTCTCCAATGGCAGCCTTGCCAGCACCACTAACAGTAAGCTCTCTCTCTCTCTCTCTCTCTCTCTCTCTCTCTCTGTGTGTTTTTTGGCGTACGTTAGTGAAATTATGTGTTTTGTGCTACATTGCGCTTTTTCTCATCCTTGTGTTTTTAATTAGAACTAACTAGAATCATACTTTCATCTAATTTGTTTACACCAATTATTATTCCTTTGAACAAGTTTAGTTTCACACAGTTTATATGGAATTGTGAACTACCAATTATTATAGCAGTATTTTTTTTGTACTTCCAGTTCCAGCATGCAAGTTGTCTTCCAAATTTAATTAAAAATTAACCCAACAACTTTATTTATTTATTTTAAAAACAATTTTGTTTCTTTATAAATGCATTGTCATGATTCTTTCTTTATTTATTTCTTGGGTCTCTGGAATTCAGAGGTCTTGTTTTGCAGTCTGTTTTTTTCATAAATTTGATAATCTGTTTTGTAAACCCAATGGCCCATTCTTCAGCTTTATCACCTGACCGTTGATTAAAATAAAAGCTTTGTATCAGCCCATAACATTAGTTTTATTTCTTTGATTACCATACACTCTGTCATCTGTTAATGATTCACAAGTGCCAAATTAGTGAGAAGATTCATAACTGCCCGTGAACCATGATAAAAGATACATGGAAATCTTTTTTCTGGTCCAAATAGTCGAAAACTATTGGATTGGAACCAACAGAATCCCTGCACCGCATCGGTTGAGTTGACAAGTTCTCTGTGTCTGCAGGATATAGCGATGCTTGCTTGGAAAAAGTTAAAAACAAACTTGGGCCTACTCGTTTGCATTATTTGTTTTGTTTGATTCTTAATAAACATATTAGTTAACTCTAACGAAACTACTAATCGCATCTTTTACGGTCACACTGAAAAATTTCTCGTATCTGTGGTCCAGGGTTGTATTCGTGCTCGTACTTTGGGATATAAATGTTTAGGAATATACTGCCTCGTACATTTGTTACATTAGTGTCATCTATCTCAAATATGTTTGGAATTTTGTAGGAAGAGCAGGGTCGTCACCATGTCATCTACCTCTTGAAACTCGGCTGAGGATAGCAAGTGGGGTTGCTAGGGGGCTGGCTTACATCCATGAGAAGAAACATGTGCACGGGAATATCAAACCAAGCAACATTCTTTTGAATTCTGATATGGAGCCCATAATTAGTGATTTTGGCCTTGATAAGCTGGTATTAGGAAACCTGGGTAGTCACAAAGCCAGCGGTTCTTCCAGGGGTTACTTTGATAGCCTAAAATCAACAGCCACTCGAGAAGGTATGCATGATGTGCTCCCAATTGGTGGCAGCCCTGCCGCTGCTATGTCATCCTCCGGTGGTGCATCGTCGCCTTATCAAGCGCCAGAATGTCTAAAGAACTTGAAGCCGAACCCTAAGTGGGATGTGTACTCTTTTGGTATAGTCTTGCTTGAGCTTCTCACAGGAAGGATACTTTCGGAACGAGAATTAGTGGCACAATGGACCCCGGGTTCGTTGACTGAAGAGAAAATTCGGGTTTTAATCATGGTTGACGTGGCGATTAGGACTGAGGTGGAGGGCAGGGAAGATGCCTTGCTGGCTTGTTTGAAATTAGGGTTTAATTGTGCTAGTTTTGCTCCACAAAAGAGACCGACCATGAAAGAAGCCCTCCAAATCTTGGACAAAAGTACTAGTCCTCCTCCCACTTCTTCAAACTAATGATGTATTGAGGTCCCACTAAAGTTGCTTTGTTGTGTTAAAGCATTTTCTTTTTCTTGTTTTGTTGACTTGAATGTTGCATAAAAAGCATAAATGTTGATATAGCTTAATAACTTTATGGGAGAAAGCCGGTGTATGTATGCATGTTTTGCGGATTAGTGAGAATTGATATATGAATTGTAATAATATTGTGTTGGTGACAATTGGCATGGAGGGCAATTACAATTATGTTATTTTGTCTAGAAACTGTGAATCTGAACGACATATTAATCGACTCTTTTATCAATGTATGAATTAAGTTTCACAATTTAGCAACATGTATTTGTCTAACAAGAGAAATTTGCTTTGTTTAGTTCCATTATCCCTACCCGTAAGATTATATGTTCCAATCCCTCTCTTCCAATATCGTTTTTTTTTATAAAAAAAAGGTCATTTGGGCAAAATATGAGCTAAAGCCCAATAATTGTAGTCCATAAACTTTCACTTAGACCAGCCCAACCCAGGTTTAATTTTTGCGCCACAAAATCAAATTTCGCACCAAAAAAGCAAACATTTCAATTCAACCGTATATTTTTCCCACCAAAAAAAAGAAAAAAAGAAAAATTTCAATCGTCTTTTCCCACCAAAAAGCAAAACTTAAGTGATATTTTCCAAAATCAATTTATAGACGAGATTATTATCCTCTCTCTCTCTACTCAAAAAATTAAACCCAAAGTCACAACACTCTATCTGCCATTAGGGTTCTTCAAATCTCTGGACGTCCCTCTTCAATCTCAGAATCCACAAATTCTGACATCACACTCCACACCTGAATCAGAAATTAGGGATTCTCTTCTACGACATGTCGTCGGGCGGACCCAAAGACGGGGACTTGCAACTGGTGGCGGCGCCTGAAAGGAAATTAGCGCTACCGCCAAAGCCACCGACAACGGCCAGCTCGACGGCGCTTGTGGAGTATACGCCGCCGGTGTTCAAGGAGGAGGAAGAGGACCTTGAGATCAAGCTCCGGAGGATTCTCGAAAATGTCCCCGTCCGCGTCAGCAACACCTCAGGTAGCTCCGCCGGGTCGGGCTCCGGCGACTTTCATCAGGTATGTATATTAGCTGATTCAATATCACAATGGTGACTGTGTTGTCACTGTATTAATTAGATATTTATGGTTATTTGATGAAATGACTGAACAAATTGGAATACTTTGAGTGTTGATATGTATTATATTAGCCTAGCAGGGTGTCTTGAGAAATTTGGTTATTCAGAATTTAAATGGCTGAGGGATGTTACTATATTAGTTAGATTTTTATGGTTATTTGACGAAATTACTGAACAAATTGGAGTATTTTGAGTGATGATACGTAGGGTAGCCTATTGGGGTGTCTTGATAAATTTGGTTATTCAGAATTTAGATAGCTGAGTATAAAACATAAGTAATGCAGTTAGGGACCTTTGGTTTCGAATTTGAATTTACTTTTGGGCTTAGAACCCCAATGGTAAAACATTTACCTATGTCCATGGTGAGAGTACCCTCAGTGGGAAAAATCTGGAATTTACTTGCCATGAGGTGGTATTTGAGTGTTTGTCATCCCATGCATAGTGTGTGACTATGCAGAGACTGGGGGCCATTGAACTCCCAAGTAAGGAGTTTAGGGTTTTTCAATTTTGGGATTGAGCAAGTCTTTCTTTATTTTAGTAAGATTCACTGCTAGTATATTGAGGGTGTTGTTATATTGTATGTGCTTAGCCTAATTGCAAAAACAAGTTACAGTACATTGGGGCAGCCACGTATGTCCCATAATGTAGAACAATGTGTTACTGAGATGCAAGAGTTGCACACCTGAGTTATGCTCAATTTTTTGGCAATCAAAGAGATTCTGTCACGGAGTAAAGCAGGTTTACCATTCAGTGTTCCTTTGGGATTGGTGGAAACATTTCGGTGCCCTTGTTGGCTGACCGGATTTTGAGTATGGTGGTTGCTCTGTTATATGGTTTATTTGTGTGGACAATAGGCTATCATGAAAGTGTTTAATTACTTTAGCATGTGGATTGCAGCACATGACCTTAATTAGCGAATTTTTTCTCTTATAGACGAATCTCTGTCTCTCTATCTTGTTTGAAATAGTATGTTCTGCTTGAACTTGGGGACCTTCCCGATTTAAACAATGTATTGTGCTCTTTGAAAAGTTGTATTTTGTTATTATATGTACAAGGGATGGATAAACCTGCTATCCTGAGCAGTGCAGTAGAGTGCAGTGTTTTTCTTATTTCAAGTTTAAACTAAGGGACAAGAAAGCCCGGATTTGTACCCCAGTCAGCCTGAAGGAAGTTGAATTGAAGCTAACAGAGCTGTGCCCTAGGGTATTGCAATAGAATACAGCCAGTTGCTTGCTGAAACTGCTTTTTTCTTCTCCATAGTTTTGAGTTTGATGTTGAATCAGTCTCAAGGGATGGAGAGTTGATACGTTTGATCAGTATTTGAAGACATAAAACTATAATTTTCTTTTCATACATCTGCTCTTTGCTTGACGTTGGAATATTTGATTAGTTATGATTTGTTGGACGCTAAGCTGGCGGCTAAATTTCATGTATACTTTTTCTCACCCCAAATTGTGCCTGAACAGTATCGGCAGATGAGACGGAAAGAGCAAGACAGACTTGCTAGGATGGAAGTGGACTATCAAAGAAGGAAAGAAGAGGCCGAGTTCATTATGAGAAGGGAGGAAAGATTAAAATCAGCAGAAGAGCGGACAGCAAAGAAGCGATTGAAACGTCAAAAGAAAAAGCAAAGGAAAAAGGAGAAGAAGATTAAAACGAGTTCAGGTGGCGAAGAGAATCATAAAGGAGAGACCACGGATGAGGATGAGGAGAACTCTGATGATCAAACTGAACAAGCTTTTGATAAGCTATAATTCTTGATGTATTGGTTAAAGCTTGGTATCCACGGGCATAAGGAACAAATACGCACCAAGTTCATTGGGATTTCGTTTTTCTGAAGTCTTGAATTTGCCATGTTTGTGACCTGAATTCGATTGTATGTATTATCCGAGATTCTGAGATGTAACAACCCGAGAGATCAGAAAAAAAAAAATTAGTTTAACGGGTTTCGTATTTTCTTAATGGATCCATCAATCGTATTTGGCTTGTTATCAAATGCAATGTTGAACAAAAATGATGTGGTTTTGTCTCCATGGGATGTTCACGTTCTTCTCTGGACTGACATATGTACTAATTGTTTGCTTGCAATTGCATCATGTTTGTTAAAGGGTTTGCTTCACCCGGTACAAGTATGATAGTTGGCAGTTGATCTGCTTCCCTGTGAATGTTACCTAACGCAGAGTGGTCCCCTTTGCCTTTGCTTCGCATATGACCTATAAGGAAGGAAACATATAACACAAGACATTCTATATATCATCCTCTTTTTCTAAAAGTTGGTTTCCATTTCTATATAGCATCTTAGGCCCCGATTGGTAACGTTTTAAGGGGTTGTTTTTATTTTTTGAGAACAAAAATGAGGCAAAAACACGTTCGGTAGTCCAAAAACAGAAACACTGAGAATGTTTTCATAAAATGAAAACAAGTTCATGTGTACTTGTAGAAAACAAAAAAAAGTTGTTTTCATTCTCATAGGAAAAGTTTTCATAAAAATAACTCACATATTATTATTTCAAATTGTACTACCAGACACGTTTTCATTGTTTTTGTTTTCTGAAGATGTTTTCTAATTAATCTACCAAACGCATTTTTATTTCCTAAAAATGAAAATTTGTTTTCTTGTTTTCATTCTCTGAAAATATTCTAAGAAAACATTCTCCGAAAACATTACTGGACGGGCCCTTAGTTTCCAGTTAAGATGAATGATTTAGTCAAGCACTCTTCTCTTATGATAATTGGGACGGTCCTATGATCAAATACAAAATACTTAATTTAATCTAACATACTTTCTATTTGCCTTGCTTATGTAGGAAGCACTTTTTTATAAGTGTTTTTTATTACAAGTACGTCAAAATTACCCCTAAAAATTCAAAGAATTCTTGAAGACAAGCTTTTTCAAGAAATCGTTTTTAAGACCCATAAACACTTTAAAGTTTTTTTACCAATATCAAAAATGTTTTTTTGTTAGAAAGTACTTTGAGTGGTTACAAAAGCAGTGTCAAACAATCCCTAAAAAAAGAAAGATATTTAGTCATATATGCATTCTTAGCACTAATAATATAGATAAATAAATCATACACCATTTAATTTCTATAAACAAACTCAAAAAAAATCAACAAATGACAGCTGACCCTATTGAATTTAATTTTGATTATTAAATTACTTTGATGCCCTATTGAGTGTTTTGAGCTTTTTTATGAGGTTTTGGGGTTGAGTTTGTTTAATGTCAGTTTTGTAATTTAAAAAAAGTTAAAAACCTTTTTGTTATGTTGCGGTAATAAAGTGGCACACACTTTGGCTCAGTTTGCATTTCATTGTAACGAATTTGTTACCTGGATTGAGGAAGCACCAAGATGGTTGCTCCCTGTGCTTGAAGCTGATGTACTCTCTTTGGAGTGTTGAATGAAATTTTGTTTCTCAAAAAAAAAAAAAAAATGATTTTTGGGTGTGTTTCTAAAATCTATTTTATATAGGATTTTTTTAATAATAATTTAGGCTCATAGTAAATCTCCATTTAAAAAAAAAACCCTTCTATGATAAGCAGGTGAGATTTTGTTTTTGTTCGAATAAGCAGGTGAGATTAGAGTTTGCGGTTAGACCAAATCTTGCCCTCACTAAATGAAGAGTTAAGATGAGATTTATTATATTATATGGGAGGGCAGGTATTAACCCAGAGACCCAGTTAGCAGTTTGGGCTGAGAAGTTAATTACAGTCCAAAAATAAAAAAAAAATAAAAAAAGGTAAGTTTCTGTTTCTTCTTCTTTTTAATTATAGTTCATCCATTTTGTAATTTCCATCTCCCTCCCTATCAAAATACCTCTCCAAATTCTCTCTTTTCTCTGAAAACCCTAATCTCCATGGGAGAATCTGTCCCTCCTCGTCGCATTTCCGTTCATCAAGTTCTCGGCGGTGGCCATGGTACTCTCTCTCTCTCTCTCTCTCTCTCTCTCTCTCTCTGTATATATACATGCACACAGATAATTTATACAGATGCTTTTGATTTGTATATCAGTATAGGAATATTTCCGATTCCGATTTGGTCTGGATCCCATCTACTTCCATTGATGACGACTGAATATAATATCGTTTCTAACATTCGATAGATTTGAATTATGTAACTTCTACATTTTTATTCAATATAATCTTGTTGATTTGATTGTAATTAATTATGTTAATTTTGGTTCTGGTAGTTGCTGATGTGCTGCTGTGGAAGAAATGGAGTGGAGGAGTTTTACTGCTAACCTCTACAGCATCCTCGTGGTTCCTATTTGAACGAGCTGGTTACAACCTCTTGTCCTTTGTGGCCAATGTTCTACTGCTTCTTGTGGTCATCCTCTTCCTATGGGCCAAATCTGCTTCCCTTCTCAACAGGTATCCTTTAATTCTTGACGATTTCAACCTTTTCTTTTTGGGTATACTGTACTATTGTTGTCATTATACTGAGAATTTCCGGGTTCTCTTAGCTTAGATTGGAAGTATTTTCACTAGGAAAATATTAAATTTGAATTTTGAAGTACTTTTACTGAATTTTTATTTTGCAAAGAAAGTAACCATAAACACGAGTTGAGACGGACGAAATAGAATCAATAGTTTTGGGGAAGATTGGTGATGATTTAAACTGTTCTGAGCATTGATTTTAGTTTGAGGTAATTTAAAATGAATTGCGACATCTACTGTCATTCAGACCTTTGCCGCCTCTCCCTGATATGGAAATCTCTGAGGCCTCTGTCATGAAGGCTGCTGATGCACTGCATGCTTGGATTAATCGTGTTCTCTCTATTGCACGAGACATTGCTATTGGCCGAAATTGGAAACTCTTTCTTCAGGTTTGGTGTAATTGCTTCCCGCCCTAGGTTTATGGGACAATGAGGTGAATTGGTTTTTATGGAAAGCATTGAACAGAACATGGTTTATTTTACTATTTGGAAATTTCGCTTTGTGTGTGCAGGTTGCTTTTTGCTTGTGGCTAGTATCTTACATCGGAAGCTTCTTCAACTTCCTCACTCTTGTCTACATTGGTAAGCTCTTCTCTGCCGTTTGTATCTTTATATATTTTATGTGCATATTCTTGCCAGATTTACTATATTTATTTATGTACATTTATTTAAATATTGTGCAGGGGTTGTTCTTAGTCTTTCAGTGCCAGTAGTGTATGATAAGTATCAGGGCCACATTGATGAGAAGCTTCTTGTAGCAAATAGAGCAATACAAACACAGTACAGGAAAATTGATGATAGCATCTTAAAGAAAATTCCATTGCGATCAAACAAGGAGAAGAAGGTGCAGTAGGTAAGTGTGATCTCTCTTTCTCTGCACTTGCGACACACTCTTCTGTTTACCTATGTATAATATTTCTTCTTCCTCCTCATCCCTAAAAATTGTGCGTTGAGGCATTAGAGGAATTAGTTGAGGCTATGCTTGTTATATATGCTGGTTTGCTGAATCCATCTGTCCTGTTGATTTGAAAGAATCTCTGGATTTTGTTTGTATGGTGCACATGGTGTAGGCTGTAGGATGTACCCCTTCCTCCAACTCACTCCAATTCTCTCTCTATCTAGAAAACAAAAATGCTCAATTTGTCATTTGGATTAGTTTTATACTGACTACATTTTGTATTTGGATTATTACTGTATTTACTTTCCAAACAAAGTATAATGTTTTTCATTCGTAGCTTGGTACTTTTGGTTGATGTGACAGACCAATTATCTTAAACTGTTTTACTTTGTTTAAAGTGAAGCTCATTTGAAAGTGTAAAATTTCTGTAGACCAAGAGAACCCATATGAGTGTATACCCATAATATTTATTTTATGACATGCATTTGCATATCAATAATCTAACTATAAATTTAACTTGGTTATTGTTTGTGGATACATGATCAATTGAAAAGGTTTTGGTGCCTTCAAGCTCTAATTCTGAAGTACTTTACTTGCATATATTGTCTCCAAAAATCACTGTTTGTTCATACAGAGTATTGTCATTGAAGATTGTCTTTATGATATCAGCCCTTTCTCTAGAATTTCTCGTTCCGCAATAGACATAAAGTTTTTTCCTGTTACATTTGGACTGCTCGTTCATTTTATTTCACTGTCTATGCATACCAGATATCAAGTTTTTTGTAGTTTATCGTCTTTTGCGCATCAGTCAAACCATCAGATTCTGGGGATGTTAGCCGTGTTTGGTTTTACTAGTTGCTTCTGATTTACTGAAACACATCAATATATGGTGCAGGGTATCACGGAGCTAGGAAAAGTGTGATGACAGCCTTAAAGACGGTTTACAACGTATGAAGTAGTACTTCGGTTATCTTTTTGTTGGCATGCTGCTATACATATTGACAGCCAGACGGCATGGTTGACAACATTTGGGTGGATCCAATTAGTTTCTACATTTGAGTTTCAGCGTTACATTGTTTTTGGCTCTGGAGCTTATAATCTTGTTAGGTTTTTGGTCAATAGTTATTGGATTATTGGATCTTGGTGGTTGATCTTTACGTGTTATATGGGGTGAAAGAGAGAGAATTTCATCATGCTAATCATATAGATTGTTTTGGTTTGCAATCTTTTATATGTCGTTATTTGAGTTTGCCTAGAAACTTTTGGAGCGTGATATTTGGAAATTCAACTTGTAGAATTTTCTTACCATCCATATTCTTTTGTTTGCTTCTTGGATGGGTTTGTTGAGACTTGCAGCACTTGCTACAATTACCATGGTATTTGTAATCACATAAAAATGCAATTGGAAAAAAACAGCAAAATCTGCGAATATAATACAGAACCGAGTTCGTTGTATAACATCATGGAGAAGAGAAAACACTTAAAAAATCATGGCTTCAAAGCATTTTTAGCAAGACACACCATGCTAAAAAGATAGAGAGTCAGAACTTATGCGATCCTAGGAATGGGAATGCCTTCTGAAGGTGGCAATGTCACTGAGCGCAACAGCTCTAATGAGAAAACAAGTCCCAGGAAATGAGAAAGGATGGTGTTAGCCGCTGCCTGCAAAAGGAATATACAGATTGAAATCAGTCTTCTCCCGCTTAAAGCTTCTTGTCTAAAAATCATAGCCAAACTTATATAAGTTTTCCTGCTTCAAATACTTTTGGTTCAGTGGTATATCAGAAGTTAATCTGAATTATGGATTATATTGAGTTTAAAGGTAACTGTATCTGAGAGTTTGAAGCAAACTGGTGCTCATTACAGCAATGAAAATGTGAACAATTCCGGCTTTTTATTATAGTGATATCTATATGGTTTGACATAAGCAATCATTAGTAACCTAATGTTTCAGAATGAAAACTAAAGTGAGATATATGAATACCTGCACTAAGAATACATCCAAGGCAAGAACGGGACTGTAACCAGGAGAGAGACCCTGGTAATACGGATTTGCTGAGGAAGTAAGAGCCTTAGCAACCAGCAGTCCCACTGTGGCTTGCATGCCAAGAACAGAAGCACCCATACCCAACAGGTTCAGTATTATGCCATTCTTTAAGCTCCTTATAACATCAGCACGAGGAGGAGCCTGCAAATTGGAAGCAGTGGACACGGATGTAGAAGGTAAAAGGTCTCATCAAAGAATGGAGGCATTTATCTTTCACAGCATTTTGAAAAG
This sequence comes from Prunus dulcis, assembly GCF_902201215.1. Taxonomy (NCBI): domain Eukaryota; kingdom Viridiplantae; phylum Streptophyta; class Magnoliopsida; order Rosales; family Rosaceae; genus Prunus; species Prunus dulcis. The sequence continues at coordinate 13,118,256 of NC_047657.1, read as the reverse complement.
TGGAATATAAGCTAACTTCAATCAGATGCTTAATAATGAGACGATAATGACAGAAGAAAATAAAGAACAAAAAAAGAAAAAGAAAAGGCAGATGAAGAGATCAAAAGCAGTTAATTTACTGACATGTGATTGTTATTGCAATTATCTGGGTGACTGAGGGTGCCTGACTCTTTCTTTTTAATTTACCATCGAAGAGCAGAACAATTGTTTTCATACTTCAGCCTATGCCCCAAGCTAGCAAAAGATATTTTTAGTTCATTTAGTCCAGAAAACGGGATAGAATAAAACCCTGATACTTCAACATGCAAAAGAGTAAACCTCAAAAGCCTCTGCCAACCAAAGTAATATGTGCAATCGCAGAAAACTTAGAGATTTACAGGAGGCAAGGTTTAACAATTAATCACTCCATCTCATCAATCAAGCATTGCAAGAAATTACACCTACCAGCATCCCATGGAACTTCACACCAGCACATCAAGCACAAAGTCAAAATAGCATTTGTCCACAAAAATGTATAATCACATATATGTATCAATTTCAAGAAGGCACATACAATTCAATATAAACACACAAGCTTTCCCACAACTGACAATTGAACAATACCTTTGCAGGGTCACTTGCGGTTCTTCGAAGCTTATCAGAGAGGCGAATGTACCCGAATGACCAAAACACAGAAATGAATGCCGCCACAATCCCACCGGCAGTGGCATAAAAAGTAGGCGGTGACGAAATCTTGCCAGTTATAACAACCGAAAATGAAAGAATCACAGCGGCCACAACAGTGCATACCAGCTGCCCCCAAAACCCTAAACCACCCAACCTCTTGAAGTACCTGGCTGTGCTCTCTAACCTTTTGGCTACCTACACAGTGCACACACCACACAAAGCACTTTGCTTTTCAATCAATCCTCCACTACCCATTGCAAAATTCGTAATTGTCAAATCTATGGCTTCCAATTCGGGTCAATTCATTAGCAATTTTTGAAATTTCATGTTCTTATATTGTCCTACATTTTCTCGGAAACCAAACAAACAGAGTAAAATTGGCAAAGTTGAAGAAAGAGAACCTGGAGGAGCTTGGCCTTCTCGGATTCATCGTTCGGGGAAGTGAATGTCTGCGAAATTGGAGTAGAAGAAGCCCTTACAGTGGTGAAGGAGAGCTTTGATCCTCTGTGAATGGGAGCGACAAATGAAGGAAGAGACAAAGACGAAGAAGAAGAAGAAGAAGAAGAAGAAGAGAGAGTGTGGCTGGGCACGTGGCGGTCGGAGATTGATCGAAGAGGGAGATGATAAGCTAAGGGCCGAGCCGTGACAGCTGGCGGTGGCGCTGCCGTGAAGTAGCCGGCTCGAGCTGCCGGCGATAGCAACGTTTGCATAATTAATGGTCAAGCAAGTGGCAGAGAGAGAGAGAGAGAGAGAGAGAGAGAGAGAGAGAGAGTGGGAGAGGAGTAACTTCGCTGCGGTGTGTAGCCTGTACAGTACTGAGGTGCTATCGTACTGAGTTTGGGAGAAGAGCTGAGGAGGCTATCAATGGCAATGGGCTCTTTTGTTGGGTTGAGTGGTACTGTGTTTGGCCCATAAAATGTTGACACTGTAATTTCATCAAATCTAGTCCACAAAGCCCAAAAGTGGAAACTGTGGAAAGAGGTCGAAATAGGGTACTAGCAACTTTAGCCGCCCAAGAAAGAGTCGGGGTGAGCACGGTTTGAATTGGGTCGGTTTTAAATTCAAACTTGTGCGCACTTGAATCGATCAACTAGAACATTTCGAATTGTATTCATTTGGACATTAACTAGAAGACCAGTTGAACCAAACCAATTCATTTAGTGATAGGTTTCATAACAAGTAAATGAATTCAATAAGTGTTGAAAATGATCTATGTGTATGTGACTACATGTTTCATCTTTTGAATGGATACCGAAACTCTTACAATTCAATCCCCACCATACCTCAAAACGACATTGAGCTATGCTTAGAGATAATGGCTAGCTCAGCTCAGCACAAGGATTATAGAATAAATTTAATATGGCCCTATGGTGAGGGGTCATATGGTTAGTAATTCATGCACCTTGGCCCCTCCATATCATCCTCCATATCTCTTTTGCATTACTTAGGAGAAAAGGAAATTCAACTAAACAGTAGAAACATGGGAGAATAATTACACAAAGTAAGCAATCATATAGGGTTACATTGATTCGAGCGTGAAATATACAATTTGAAATGAAAGAAAATGATGGATTCGCAATGATCATTATCAACCAAGGTCTTTCTTCATTGCGAATTAAAATTATGCGGATTCAATATGAATTTCTATTTTAAACCGTTAGACGGTTTGTATAGTGAAGATTTAACCGTTCTTGCTTGTTGTGTTAAATTTCCACCACACAAGAGATTTAACTGTTGAATTCACATAATTGTAATTCGCTATAAACAAACACCCATCCACCTAGTATGTTGTGGACAAGGAAACATAAGCATATATACTGGGCATGGCTTTCTATCTAGCAATGATAAGTGAATCATAGCCTCTTGCTTAAGGAAGGAGAAAAACCTGCGTGTGCAATCCATGCATGATATGAGAGGGCCCAGATGTCAAAAACAACTTCAACTCCACTTACTAAATCACGAGAAAGTTTAATTTCTACAACCAAACATGACACATATGCAACCCAATTTCAACGTGCACCTCAATTCATGACCCTCTTTATGTTTGTTTTTTATTTTCAACCCAAAAGAAGTTTTGTCCATATAAGAAATGTCCAAATTCTCGTGTCATTTCAAACAAAATGGTAGCTCACATTGATTTGAACCAACATAATATAAATCTTGTCCAGCAATATTGGTCCCATGAATCAGATTCTCTCAAGCTGCGGGGACGAATAATTAGTTGTGATTATTAATATTTTATTAGAAGGACATTGTGATTAGATATTGTATTCTTTGGATTTAACTATGATTTGATGCAGTGAGACAACGTTTTCACCACGGCATCATATCATAGGGAGGGTCGACTCCATTTATCGAAGTAACTTCCACATCTAAATACTTGTCTTATTCATGCTTAATTAACCTGCTCAAGAGTTTAGGTAAGTTAGCTAGAGCGGATGTGTTCTCAACTTTGCATTCGAATTCAAATCCCCCTTTCATGTAATTTAGATTAACTTATGTGCAACTTTTCTAAGTGTAACTTAACTAACATGGATTGTAGCTCTGCCACTTCAGCCTAAGAAACCAAGCTTAAGTAACATTTATGGCATAACAATCTATATATCAAGCTTCATACAATTTTGTTTGCAGTGTTTAGTGATTTAATTAAGAAATGTAATTAAGTTTCATGCTGTAAGCATGTGGCTTCTAATGGCCAAAGCTTATAGGATCAATACAATCAAAAGGTAACATGTGAGCTTATGAAGTGAACCGAAAGGAAAGCTTGCTTGCTTAGCTAAAGAGAAAAGTGAATGAGAATGGGGTGGAATTCAGATTTTAAGGTAGATTCACTCTAGAAGTTCTCCCTGACCAGTCTTTTGACAAAGAATATATGAGTAAAAGGGATACAAAGTGCACTGGCAATCAGCAGTTTATGCTCCTTTTTCCTTCTTCTTTTGAGAGGGGTTCTAGGGTTCTTTCTTAAATTTTTTTATTTGCAGGGTCTTCTTAAAAGTTATATTTCCACAGTTCTTGGTATGATTTTATGTCACATTCCGGGATCAATTCCGCCGTAGCACGATATTGTCCGCTTTGGGCCCCCCTCTCTACCCTTACGGTTTTGTTTCTGGGAACTCACGAACAACTTCCCAGTGGGTCACCCATCCTGGGATTGCTCTAGCCTCCAACTCGCTTAACTTCGGAGTTCCTACGACTCCCAAGCTAGTGAGTTCCCAAAAGGCCTCGTGCTAGATGGATGCGGGTGTGCACATATAAGGCACATCACCCCCTCTCTATTAGTTGATGTGGGATCTTACATTTTATTTGCAGAGACACGTGGGGTGATATGGAATTGTGTGTAGAACCTATTAAGATAAGTATATACAACAACAAATATGGCAAAAAACTAGTACTTTGGGTGGATTGAATTCTACATCATCTTCAGCATATTGTTGGGCCTTGGAACCATTATTATTTAAGTAGGCGGTCCCCTCCTAAGATTATTTGGAATTTCCCCAATTCTTGTCTATCTCTCCTAAGTTTGGTCCATCAAATGTCCAAGCAATATTTGTACTGCATGTATGTATAATGTATATATGATGTATCAGTCAATGTATGTATCTAATGTGGAGAAGGACAAGTGCTTCTGAGTAATCCAGTGAGTACTACAAGTTTGGGGCCAATAACCATGAAAAACTATTTTCCAGTAGCTTGCTTATGAGTTCAAGACCATTCAATTATCTTACAACCCTATCAACAAGTTCATATTGAACTTTCTTTGTGCATGCTGTTGAGAGTATATCCTACATCTTGAAAGTAAGGCTCTTACTCATCATAAAGATAGAGGAATGCTAGTTACATTTTCTTTGTGCGCTCTCTTTTTACCTTCTTTATTCTCCTTTTCATTCTGCAATGTTGTATGATGATCGAAACCGTTGATTTTCGAGGTCATCTTTCTTTTTAAGGATGTTTCCTGCAAAATATCAACCAAATTAGAAATCGATTAGCTTTTATTAATTGTATGATAATTAAGTGTTTGATCATAACACTTGATTCATCTATTTGTTTTATAATGGTTAGATGATTTTTTAAAGTTTGATCCAGAAGATAGACAATTTCGATGGTGAAACTTCATTGTGGAATGAGCATGGAATGGGATAAATGGAACGAAAAGGTATAAGGTAGAAGGTAGCTGAAAAAAATACTAGATATTTGAGTTGAATGCTTTAACTCTATCACATGTCACCATAATGGTTTTGTATCAGAACTCTGAGTAGGAAATTAAAATAGTGCAGACTGACTTGCATGAACCACCTTCTGACCCTGTTGACTAATTCTTCCCTCTCAAGCAACATCCACCATCTGAGAAAATCTTACTAGCAGTATCATTTGCCTCACTCAATTGATCGATCATGCACATTGATCTCTATGCCTTTCCATTTTTATATTTCCATGTTGAAGGAATTTTGAGAGTTGTCTCATAATTTTATATGTATACAGGTGAAAAGCATACCAGTCACCAAGGCTATATAGGCACAAGACCAAGCAACCACAGCAGTTGGACCAAATTAACTAAAGGTTAATTGCCATGTTTAATATAAGATTAAGTACCCACAACCTACATTTTCCAACAATAATCCATGATTAGAATAATGGGGAAGGATTATGAAAAGGGGAAGTTAGAGAATGAGGAGTGGTTCAGTCAAAAAGGGAAATCTTGATTAGTGGGTTAGCTTGGGATACGACATTTTTAGTGACCACAACGGTTAGTGTAGTGGGCTCAATGCAAAGTAAAGTAAGGCAAAGCAGGTCTTATTTGTTCTGCATTTTTAGCTATTACCAACCCCTCCATTAATCCAATTCATATATGATCAACTCTAGTATATAACTGATATTGGCTTCCAACTTACATTTACTTTAAGAAAAATGAAAAAAAATAAAAAAAATTGCTTCTTGTTACGATTGGAATGGGGTGTTAGTTGGATTGGCCCAGATCTTAGTGTGCTCCCAAATAGTCCTAAGTTCAAATCTCGACCGTACTTTTGTGAGTGAACTTTTCTCCTCCCCTTCCGAACTTTGGCAAAACAAAATTTCTCTTTTGTCCGTTTACACTCGTCCCCAATAGTACAGATCTGTCTGTCATCTGTAATAAAATTGCATCTGTACATATCTACACATCAAATTGCATGTCATATCTTACAATAATCATAACATTGCATAAATTAAATCTAATAATTATCAAGTGTAAGATTTATGCACTCTGCATTAAATTTTGCAAGAAGCTTTATTGAAGGATCTTTGGCAAGTCATACTGCAAACTGCAAGAATAAAAAACCAGAAAAACAGAGAAAAAGAAAAAGAGAAAACCCAATGACTAAAAGGAGCTCAACTGAAACTATGCAATTAGCGAAAAATATATGTTTTCATATATGCAATAAGTTTATTTTTTTTGCTTTATAAAAAAATACATATGTAAGGAGTGGTCAATACTGCGAACTGAAAAAGAAGAGAAGCAGACAAAAAAGAAAGGGTCAAGAAAAGAAAAATAAAATCCTCCCAAAACCAGTGTTCCCACAGTAAAAAAAAAAGTGGAAGCCAGTACAAATGGATCATGTGAAGCCTCAAACAGGACGGCAGATTTTAACCCCTTCTCTGAAGAACACGTTATGGGCTCCAACTCACTCCTATGTCCAATATCAGAAACAAGATTCCTCACAGCTTTTCCATTTCCAATTATGTCCAAAGAAACACCAGAGTTTACATAAAGTCTTACTGAGAGTTTGCAGAAGATAGCCAGTACTTACCAGAGCCATAATTTTATTGTCATTCCCTTGTTGGGTTAAGTTCCATTCATTTTCATCAACTGCAAATATTTTACTCCATCTCTTTTGCTCTCCCTCCCTCCCTCCCTCACTACTGAATTCACACCAACTTTATTATTCACATACCAAAACTTTGCCTTTTTGATCTCTTCCTAGTTCCTTTTTAGCAAACTTAAACCAAGTTTGCTTCAGCTTTAGATTTGGTTTGGTGACCAAAACAACAAACTGTAGTTGGTCACCATCTCTCTCTCTCTCTCTCTCTCTCTCACAGAGGCACAGACAGAGACTCTTTTTCTACCATGAACTTGTAAACCCCAACATGCTCAGCCTCAGCAACAAGTTCAAGCAATCATGAGCTCCAGCGCCCAAAAACTCCAGTTCTGTTGGAGGGTCGCTTCCATGTTTGTTCTGCTACTTGGCTCAACTTTGGCTCTAAACTCAGATGGGGTTCTCTTGCTTTCGTTCAAATACTCAATCCTCAGCGACCCTCTCTCTGTCCTTGAAAGCTGGAACTACAATGATGAAACGCCATGCTCTTGGAATGGAGTGACATGCACACAAATGGGAAACCCAGGAACACCAGACATGTTCAGAGTCACCAGCTTGGTCCTCCCCAACAGCCAGCTTCTGGGTTCGATTGCATCAGAATTGGGTTCGATCGAACACCTTCACAGCCTTGATCTTTCCAACAATTTCTTCAATGGGTCCCTGCCTTTGACCCTCTTCAATGCCTCAGAGCTTCAGGTGCTTTCTCTCTCTAACAATGTCATCTCTGGTGACTTGCCTGATGATTTGGTTTCAGGTCTCAAAAGCCTCCAGTTTCTCAATGTTTCTGACAATGCTTTGGCTGGCAAAGTCCCTGAAAATCTCACTTCTTTGCAAAACCTCACTGTTGTCTCTCTGAGAAGTAATTACTTTTCGGGTAATCTCCCAACTGGGTTAAATTCAGTTGAGGTTTTAGATCTGTCTTCAAATCTGCTCAATGGGACTCTACCTTTGGATTTTGGTGGAGACAACTTGCGCTATTTGAACCTCTCCTACAACAAAATCTCAGGAAAAATACCAGTTGATTTTGTAAAGAGGGTTTCAGAGAACTCGACCATTGATCTCTCCTTCAACAATTTGAGTGGACCAATTCCAGACTCACAAGCTCTGCTCAACCAGAAAACAGAGCTGTTTGCAGGAAACAGTGAACTTTGTGGCAAGCCATTGAAGAGCCTTTGTGCAATTCCTTCTACTCTCTCCACACCACCCAACACTTCTTCTTCTTCTCCAGCCATTGCAGCCATTCCAAGAACATTTGACACAACCCCAGTATCAAACACACCTGGTGGACCAAATGGTACTCAGAACCAGCCACAGAGTGGCCTCAAACCCAGCACCATCGCCGCCATTGCTGTCGGAGACTTGGCCGGAATAGCCATCCTTGGATTGGTCATTCTCTATGTCTACCAAGTCAGGAAGAGAAAACTTCTCAACACAACAAGCAGCAGTGCCACAGAGCTAGAAAAGAAGCCAGAAATCTTCTCAAAAGAAGACATTGATCAGAAAGGTTTGCAATTTAGTTTATTTCACTCAAAATTTTCCATATAATTTCTCTTGATATCTATATTCTGTAATCTGTATCTAATACTTTTGCCCAAATGCAGTAAAATCTGTTGCATGCTCATGCATGACAATCAAAGGGGAAGAGACATCAACAAGCTCAGATAGTGACCAAGATGGGCAAGTGGGTGGTGGTGTGCAGAGTCAAAAAGGGGAGCAGTCTCAGAAAGGAGGTGTCTTGGTAACCATAGATGGGGATCAAGCAGAGCTTGAGCTTGAGACATTGCTCAAAGCATCAGCTTATGTATTGGGAGCCAGTGGCCCAAGCATTGTGTACAAGGCCGTGCTTGAAGACAAGACTGAGCTTGCTGTGAGGAGAATTGGAGAGAGTGGGGTGGTGAAGATGAGAGATTTTGAGAGCCAAGTGAGGGCCATTGCCAAGCTCAAACACCCCAATTTGGTTAGGGTTCGTGGGTTTTACTGGGGAGACCATGAGAAGCTTGTGATCTATGACTATGTCTCCAATGGCAGCCTTGCCAGCACCACTAACAGTAAGCTCTCTCTCTCTCTCTCTCTCTCTCTCTCTCTCTCTGTGTGTTTTTTGGCGTACGTTAGTGAAATTATGTGTTTTGTGCTACATTGCGCTTTTTCTCATCCTTGTGTTTTTAATTAGAACTAACTAGAATCATACTTTCATCTAATTTGTTTACACCAATTATTATTCCTTTGAACAAGTTTAGTTTCACACAGTTTATATGGAATTGTGAACTACCAATTATTATAGCAGTATTTTTTTTGTACTTCCAGTTCCAGCATGCAAGTTGTCTTCCAAATTTAATTAAAAATTAACCCAACAACTTTATTTATTTATTTTAAAAACAATTTTGTTTCTTTATAAATGCATTGTCATGATTCTTTCTTTATTTATTTCTTGGGTCTCTGGAATTCAGAGGTCTTGTTTTGCAGTCTGTTTTTTTCATAAATTTGATAATCTGTTTTGTAAACCCAATGGCCCATTCTTCAGCTTTATCACCTGACCGTTGATTAAAATAAAAGCTTTGTATCAGCCCATAACATTAGTTTTATTTCTTTGATTACCATACACTCTGTCATCTGTTAATGATTCACAAGTGCCAAATTAGTGAGAAGATTCATAACTGCCCGTGAACCATGATAAAAGATACATGGAAATCTTTTTTCTGGTCCAAATAGTCGAAAACTATTGGATTGGAACCAACAGAATCCCTGCACCGCATCGGTTGAGTTGACAAGTTCTCTGTGTCTGCAGGATATAGCGATGCTTGCTTGGAAAAAGTTAAAAACAAACTTGGGCCTACTCGTTTGCATTATTTGTTTTGTTTGATTCTTAATAAACATATTAGTTAACTCTAACGAAACTACTAATCGCATCTTTTACGGTCACACTGAAAAATTTCTCGTATCTGTGGTCCAGGGTTGTATTCGTGCTCGTACTTTGGGATATAAATGTTTAGGAATATACTGCCTCGTACATTTGTTACATTAGTGTCATCTATCTCAAATATGTTTGGAATTTTGTAGGAAGAGCAGGGTCGTCACCATGTCATCTACCTCTTGAAACTCGGCTGAGGATAGCAAGTGGGGTTGCTAGGGGGCTGGCTTACATCCATGAGAAGAAACATGTGCACGGGAATATCAAACCAAGCAACATTCTTTTGAATTCTGATATGGAGCCCATAATTAGTGATTTTGGCCTTGATAAGCTGGTATTAGGAAACCTGGGTAGTCACAAAGCCAGCGGTTCTTCCAGGGGTTACTTTGATAGCCTAAAATCAACAGCCACTCGAGAAGGTATGCATGATGTGCTCCCAATTGGTGGCAGCCCTGCCGCTGCTATGTCATCCTCCGGTGGTGCATCGTCGCCTTATCAAGCGCCAGAATGTCTAAAGAACTTGAAGCCGAACCCTAAGTGGGATGTGTACTCTTTTGGTATAGTCTTGCTTGAGCTTCTCACAGGAAGGATACTTTCGGAACGAGAATTAGTGGCACAATGGACCCCGGGTTCGTTGACTGAAGAGAAAATTCGGGTTTTAATCATGGTTGACGTGGCGATTAGGACTGAGGTGGAGGGCAGGGAAGATGCCTTGCTGGCTTGTTTGAAATTAGGGTTTAATTGTGCTAGTTTTGCTCCACAAAAGAGACCGACCATGAAAGAAGCCCTCCAAATCTTGGACAAAAGTACTAGTCCTCCTCCCACTTCTTCAAACTAATGATGTATTGAGGTCCCACTAAAGTTGCTTTGTTGTGTTAAAGCATTTTCTTTTTCTTGTTTTGTTGACTTGAATGTTGCATAAAAAGCATAAATGTTGATATAGCTTAATAACTTTATGGGAGAAAGCCGGTGTATGTATGCATGTTTTGCGGATTAGTGAGAATTGATATATGAATTGTAATAATATTGTGTTGGTGACAATTGGCATGGAGGGCAATTACAATTATGTTATTTTGTCTAGAAACTGTGAATCTGAACGACATATTAATCGACTCTTTTATCAATGTATGAATTAAGTTTCACAATTTAGCAACATGTATTTGTCTAACAAGAGAAATTTGCTTTGTTTAGTTCCATTATCCCTACCCGTAAGATTATATGTTCCAATCCCTCTCTTCCAATATCGTTTTTTTTTATAAAAAAAAGGTCATTTGGGCAAAATATGAGCTAAAGCCCAATAATTGTAGTCCATAAACTTTCACTTAGACCAGCCCAACCCAGGTTTAATTTTTGCGCCACAAAATCAAATTTCGCACCAAAAAAGCAAACATTTCAATTCAAACGTATATTTTTCCCACCAAAAAAAAGAAAAAAAGAAAAATTTCAATCGTCTTTTCCCACCAAAAAGCAAAACTTAAGTGATATTTTCCAAAATCAATTTATAGACGAGATTATTATCCTCTCTCTCTCTCTACTCATCTCAAATCCCATTTTCTTTTGAACTCCATGGATCGTCGAAAAGCGTTGCAAATGCTTATGTTCGACTCCGATTCTGATGATATCTGGCACGAAAACGTTACGAAGGCAGTGATCGCACACGTGACACTCTTAAAAGCTTGTCACGACGCCAACAGGAGAAGTGCCCGCAAACGACACCGTCGCAATCGGAGGCCCCTCGCCGCCGTTGGGCCCACGGGCACCGGATACGACTCATGCGTAATCAGCGACGCCGGTACCTCATTCAAGGCAAAGAACAAGAACAGGAAAAAGAAGAAGTCTCTATCCCCGCAACCAAACAACCCCCCAGCCACGGAATCGCTGGGCATTTTAGGTATTTACTAATTTCTGTGATGGTTTTTGACAGGTGGGTAGTGGGTATGGGAATGACAAGGGGTAATTAGGAACGGAGCTCCCAAACGTTGTGTGTGTGTGGATGCAAAGGGATTGGAGCTCGAAGATGATCGTCTACATCTGACCGCCAAGGCTCAGGTCCAGTTGGGTCAAATGCTCCAACATTTTAGTTCATCAAAAGCTAATTCCCATCCTGCCCTTTAAATCGATCCTATTTTGAAGCTGTCTCTGGACACTTGGCTCCAAAGGCAATTCTGGGAATTTATGAGTGTGCATAGAAATCACCCTTATGTATGTTGTTTATAATTCTATATGATTCTGATGTTGCCAACCCTTGTGAACTGCATAGGCAAGGCCATGCTCTGATTTTCCATAGAGAGAGAGAGAGACAGACATGGTAATTTGTCAATTTCAGTCTGATTCATTTTGCCACCAAATAAAAAATTTAAGCCGTACTTTCCCACCAAAACTAAATCAATATTATTTTTCAAAATCAATTTATAAATAAGTTAAATCCTCTCCATTTCACCATACGATTTCCAAACGAAAAACAATTGAGATATGGAGGATTTTTCTTCTTCTGATTCTGATGATGATTTTATGTTGTTTGTCTTCCCAATATTGCTACTAGCAGCGAGGGAGGAAGAACTCGCCAACAATAGGAGGCGGAAACGACGCCGTCTCGCTCGCGGGGTAATTACGCGGCCTATCGGCGACACTGGGCCCACTCACACCGGGTCTCCCAGTCCTTCTTTAATCAGCGATGCTCGTACCCCATTTAAACCAAACAAGATAAAAAACAACCCCATATCCCCGCAACCAAACACCCACGCCCACCCACCCAAAATGGAATCTCAATCGCTCCAACCCAAACAGATCTTCATCTTATCGGGCCAGAGCAACATGGCAGGCCGCGGTGGCGTTTTCAGAGACGACCATCACCACCAGCATTGGGACCGCGTCGTTCCGAACGAGTGCGGCCCCCATCCATCCATCCACCGCCTCAGCGCGCATCTCCAGTGGGAGCCCGCGCGCGAGCCGCTTCACGCCGACATCGATGCCAAGGTCTGCGGCGTGGGGCCGGGGATGGCGTTCGCGAACGGGGTGAGGGAGCGCGTGGGGGTGTTGGGGCTCGTGCCGTGCGCGGTGGGCGGGACGGCGATCAAGGAGTGGGCGCGTGGGGAGCACTTGTACGAGAGTATGTTGAAGAGGGCGAGAGAGAGCGTGAAGGGTGGGGGTGAGATGAAAGGATTGTTGTGGTACCAAGGGGAGAGTGACACGTCGACTCAGCATGATGCTGATGCGTACCACGGGAACATGGTGAAGCTCATTGAGAATGTGCGCGAGGATCTTGGCTTGCCTTCGCTTCCTATTATCCAGGTTAGGAGTTCTTCACTTATTTGATGTGCATTTTGGGTATTTCGTCAGTTATTGTACAATGCTGATGATTTTGGAGGCATGGTTTGTAACTTTAATACAATGAATACTGGCACTTAAAATATATTATTATTTGGATATTAATATATGAACAGAACATATGTATTAGACCAGTTAATCAGGGTGGTGAGTCGGTGATTTATGACGAACTCGAATTCCCCTCTTTGTAAATTATAGATTAAATTAATTTATAGTAATTTTAGATCATAAATTGTGCAAAAAAAGGTTTTTATAGTGGGTCATGAACAGTTATTATTATTATTTTTGCATTTGTAGAGTTTGATATTTAAAAATATTTGTTTACAGGTGGCTATTGGGTCTGGGGATGCGAAGTATATAGAGAAAGTGAGGGAGGCCCAATTGGGAATGAATGTTCCAAATGTGGTTTGTGTGGATGCGAAGGGGTTGGAGCTCAAAGATGACCATCTGCACCTGACCACCAAGGCCCAGGTTCAATTGGGTCACATGTTGGCTGATGCTTACATCAAACACTTTGTATAATCAGAAGCCAATGCTCATCCTGCCCTTTAAAAGTAAACACTCAAATTTCGTTGTGTTTGTTTGTTTGTCGGTCTCCTTTAACTTGTTGGCTTTGTGCTACAACTAAATATCAGTACATCTTAAGTTCGACGACGGTCGGAGACTACCGGGCCTGATACTAAACCATTAGATCTTTGTTGATGGGTCTTATCTTTGTTTGATTACACTGCGGTCCGTTTACTCATTGAATTAACAACATTATCATCGTCACTTTCATCCCATTAAGTGAACTTCAAAATGATAACTTCATAAGTAAGGTCGTTGTCTTTGACTTTGAAGGTTTGATCCCATTCATTAAGTCTGCATAGAAAATGGTTTTAAATATAAATGAATTCGTGACATTATTTTTAAAAGTGCACACATGCTTAGAGCATCTCCAATCAACGTTTGGCTCTCTACATGTAGAGAGGAGGAGAGAGAAAAAGGGAGAGAGAGATAGAGACATTTGGAAGGTTGGTGGGCTTGAGTTTCTACTTTTTTTTAATTATAAATATATTTGATTTGCAAGAGAAAGAGGGAGAAAGAAAATGAGAAAATAATAATAAAATATTTCAAATTAGCCAGAATAGATAACATTGTTGGAGGAAACACCTTTTAAGTGGCTTGTTATAATAGCTTTCTAGCTATTTTAGCTAGAATTTGACTAAAATTTGAAGACTCTCATGAAAATGCTCTTATAAGTGTTTTTATGACTCATCGGTACTTTTATGTTTTTCTCGATTTCTTCCTAGTAGAATTATCCCATCATATGAATAAACTAGGTTATATCCCTTGTACCTGTGGATGGCTTTTCTTCCTAGATGATTTCGTGCTAGATTTTTGTCTCCCTTTTGTTTTGCAAGGTTTGTCTCATACCTAGCTGTTATGGGGTCTTCATCTTTGTAGATCTATCTTTTTAGCCTATATTGTGGGGGCCTTGCAGTTTTGGGGTTAATGGGGTGGATTTCCATCAGATATTCATGTTGACGGGTGGAATTGTTGATTTTGTGGATCCACTATCAATAAGTGCTTTTGAGTTTAGGAGTGTTTGGGAAACGTTGTGACCATGTGTTCTGGTGAAAGTTGAGTGGGATTTGCTTTCCATTTATAGGTGTTTTAGGTGTTTATGATCTCCAACTCCCAAACTGGTACAGAGTTTTATCTCTCTTATAATCTTCTTACAACACCAGATACAATGACTTTATAAATCCCATATAATCTTCTTACAACACCGAATGCAATGACTTTATAAATCCTCTTATGTTTTTCATTTTCCTGTAAGCTGTTATGAGTGAAGTAATTTGTAACTGTCTTATCACCTTTTAAATTCCTAAAGCTATTTTACTTTTGCCATTTTATTTATTTAAGACACAAAATGCAATGCAGCAGCCACCTTCCCAAAGCTTTAAAGGTACCTAAGTTTAACTTGCTTTTTTCATCTGCAGAACAAGATATAAAGTATTAACAAATGTTCAAAACAGTCTTATCAGGTTGGGGAGCCGTACAATAATTTCTTTTAATCGAAGCGAAAACGAATTTTTATTCCAACACCAACCCCCCAAAAACATAAAATCACTTAACATATGGTACGTGGTCCCCGCCCATGCACTCTGTCTTTGATACTTGATGAGATCTCACGCTGGATCTGCTTTGATGAGAGGAAGAAGGGGAAATATCATTTGCTATGCGTGGGAGAGGCGATGGACAACTTGCTTTTACCAATCTATAGGTTTTTTGTTCTTTGTTTTCCTTTTTTTTGGTAACGAGAGATTTGAATTTAGAATCTTTTTTAACGTTGAGAAAAATATACCATGTATCAAAAGTTGGTAGGTACATGTATCGAGGGCTAGTAATGGAAGATTTGAATTTGAATTCTTTTTCAACATTTAAAAGAATATACAATGTATCAAGAGCTAATTTGTTTAATCAAATCTATTGTTAACCTATAAGATAAACATAATAATTAATTTGAATTTTCAATTAAATAATGGAATTCCAAGCTGATATAAATTAATCCCTACACAATTTAATTTCTATAAACAAACTCAAAAAAATAACAGTTAACGTTATTTAATTTAATTTTAATTATTAAATTATTTTAATGTCCTGTTGGTTTATCAACGGAAATTCTGAATGATTTTTATTTCTACCAAATATAAAGAAAAGCAGTTATTGGATAAAAGGCAAGAAAAGGAAATAGTGATGTGGCTAGGGGGGGTTGGTGTTTTACCAAAAACTAAACTTGTTGGAGAAAAGTCCAGAACCCCAAAACACACACTCTCTCTTTCTCCTCCACTCTCGCTCCTCCCACCTTTTCCCTATTTTCCCTCCCCCTCAAGACCAGCGCGTGAAACTCCCGCCTGTCTCCAACATTTCTACCTGAGTCTGAGGGCTGACCTCACACAATCTCTCTCCCCACTTTCCTTCTCACCAAACCCACCCACCCCACCCAACTATATATTCAAACCCACTAACACGCCCACACACCCACTCTTCACCGCTAAAATCAACGCCAGCGTCACCAACACAATGGCCACGTCAGCACCCCACGCCCTACGCACCCCATTTCTCCGAAACCCCACCCTCTCTCTCTCCTCCAAGCCTACTCTGTCCTCCGTTTTCCCCGTCTCTCTCTCCTCGCGCCGCCGGGCCTCACCGCGGCTCGTGGTGGTGCTCTCCGCTGCCCGGCTCGACGCCAAGCCCACCGTTCTAGTCGCCGAGAAGCTCGGCGAGGCCGGGCTCGACCTCCTCAAGGAATTCGCCAATGTCGACTGCTCCTACAACCTCAGCCCCGAAGAGCTCTGCACCAAGATCTCGCTTTGCGACGCGTTGATCGTGCGGAGCGGGACCAAGGTCAGCCGCGAGGTGTTCGAGTCTTCCGGCGGCAGGTTGAAGGTCGTCGGTAGGGCCGGCGTCGGCATCGACAACGTGGATCTGGGGGCGGCGACTGAGTTTGGATGCTTGGTGGTGAATGCGCCGACGGCCAACACCGTCGCCGCCGCCGAGCACGGGATTGCTCTCTTGACCGCCATGGCTCGCAACGTCGCTCAGGCTGACGCGTCTGTGAAAGCCGGTGAGTGATTCTATTACTGTAATCTTTTCTCTGTTTTAAGAAATGTTCGTTGGGGCATTTCGTCGAACATTTTTATTCAATTTTGGTGCGTTGTCAGGGAAGTGGCAGCGGAACAAGTATGTTGGTGTTTCTCTTGTTGGGAAGACCTTGGCTGTGATGGGATTTGGGAAAGTTGGATCTGAAGTGGCTCGGCGTGCCAAGGGGCTCGGCATGCATGTGATTGCGCACGACCCATATGCACCCGCGGATCGTGCTCGCGCCATTGGTGTGGAGCTTGTGAGCTTTGATGAGGCTTTGGCATCTGCTGATTTCATATCCTTGCACATGCCTCTCACTCCCGCCACTTCAAAGGTTCTCAACGACGAGACTTTTGCGAAGATGAAGAAGGGAGTTAGAATCGTGAACGTTGCGCGTGGGGGAGTTATTGACGAAGATGCACTCGTCAGGGCACTCGACGGTGGAATTGTTGCTCAGGTTGGTTCTTACCCTTTTCATATTCAATATTCATATGCATTTTAATACTTAGCAGGAAATTTAATGTTTTGTTCTGTTTTTGTTTTTGTTTTTTGATCTCTAGGCTGCTCTTGATGTGTTCACTGTGGAGCCACCACCACAAGGCAACACGTTGGTGTTGCATGAGAGAGTTACTGCAACTCCTCACCTTGGTGCTAGTACCATGGAGGCACAGGTGGGTTTTGCTGTTTTGCACGTCTCTTAATGCCTAATTTTTCTCCTCACCTGGGTATCTTATGATCTTTGGAATTTATGTGCAGGAAGGTGTGGCCGTTGAAATTGCTGAAGCTGTCGTTGGAGCCTTGAAAGGGGAGCTTGCTGCCACTGCAGTCAATGCACCAATGGTTCCTGCTGAGGTATGATTACAATTGCCCAATATATACTTGTATCTTTCGTTCTTGCTGGCTTGTTTGTAGATGTTATAAAACTTTATAGATGTTTGTTTTATGCAGTCATATCAGGGTTCTAAGAAGTGTCTGAGTAGTCGAGTTTTTGAAAATTTCAAGTTTCAGTTTCCAAATCTAAAATCTTTGTAATGTGGTAGTGTTTGGTAAAGAAGGGGTGTGGGTTCTATTCTTACAAATTATGTACAGACTTAAAGTTTACGTAAATATTTTCAAGCTGTTGCAGCGATTTACAATTTCTTTTGGCATTCTTGATTGCAGGTGTTGACAGAACTGAAGCCATATGTTGTACTTGCTGAGAAACTTGGGAGACTGGCAGTCCAACTAGTGGCTGGAGGCAGTGGTGTGAAAACTGTCAAAGTTTCATATGCCTCAGCTAGGGCTCCTGATGACCTTGACACTAGGCTGCTTCGAGCCATGATTACTAAGGGTCTCATTGAGCCCATTTCCGACGTTTTCGTGAACCTGGTGAATGCTGATTTCACTGCTAAACAGAGAGGACTAAGAATAACAGAAGAGCGAACCGTTCTCGATGGTTCACCCGAGAGCCCACTCGATTCAATCCAAGTTCAGATTGCCAACGTGGAATCCAAATTTGCCAGTGCCATATCAGAGAGTGGAGAGATTACGGTGGAGGGTCGGGTTAAGGATGGGGTTCCTCACTTGACGAAGGTTGGATCATTCGAAGTTGATGTGAGTTTGGAAGGTAGCATAATACTCTGCAGACAGGTTGATCAGCCGGGTATGATCGGAACAGTTGGAAGCATTTTAGGAGAGGAGAATGTGAATGTCAGTTTCATGAGCGTTGGAAGGATTGCGCCAAGAAAGCAGGCTGTGATGGCAATTGGGGTGGATGACCAACCCAGCAAGCCAGCTTTGAAAAGGATTGGAGATGTTCCAGCCATTGAAGAGTTTGTTTTCCTCAAGTTGTAGTGTTGCATTATATTCATCTGTGCCTTTTTGTATCCTTATGCTTTTATCTTTTTTTAAGGGGGTATGGCTTTATCTTGCCTGCCCGATTTTGAAAATCCTTTGGGTTTCTGGTAGATTTAGGGTGAGAATGAAGAATAAATCAGTTTGCGCTATGGATGTACTTTATTGAGTTATTATTTCCCCCAAATTTCAATTTTCTCATGTTTTGATGAATCACCATGTTGATATTGCGTGCCAAATTCCTTGCAATGCTTTTAATTTGCTTTGCAGTTGCAAAAAGTAATTATTACAAATTGCTTTCATGGCAGCTTTGAGAGAATGCAGTCCTTTTTTTTCCTGCTGGAAATCATTAGGCTTTTACCTTCTGTTTTGGATGAGGGAATTAGATGACAGAATTTGGATTTCTATCGTTGAGCAATTAATAATTTCAGTGTTTGACTGTAGAAATTTCCGTTGGAAAGTTTAGATTGATGCCAAAAATTAATACCAAATTGTTCCTATGCATAATAGGTATCGGATGAAAAGGTTGTTCCCACGCATAATAGGTATCGGGTGAAAAGCACTTTTTCATTGCTCGTTGAACTCATCAGAACACTGAAAATTTTCTCCATAACATGAATATTATTTCCTTATGGTGTATGTGAGAGAGAATCATCGTTCTACGGCCCATTCACCATGCACAATCTTTAGTAATTTAATGTGGATAAAAACTCATGTGGAAGTATCTGACCAAAAATAAAACTTACATGGAAGCCTCGACTCAAGAACCAGAAAGGAAAGGAACCTGAGCTACAGTTGTTGGTAGGGAGATGTGGAGGTTTTGAACTGCTAAATAGGCAGCAATACCGGCAGCATAACCGGCAAAAGCGAAACCGCTCACCTGCACAGCGGACAATGATTTTTTTTTACCAACACCAAATAGGGAAATGAAACTTCAAATATGTTTTCGAAGACGATATTCTACACCAGTTGATTAATACCTTCCGCAAGTACCAAAAGAAGTCCACCTTTTCCATCCCCATAAAAGCAACTCCAGCTGCAGAACCAATAACTAGCATGGATCCACCAGTACCAGCACAGTATGCAATCAGTTGCCAAAACTCAGAATCCTTTGGAAAGGAAGTTAGATCGTACATCCCCATAGTTGCAGCAACCAGTGGAACATTGTCTATAATTGCCGATACAATTCCTACTGAACTTGCAATCAGTTCAACATTGGGGATGTGAGCATCCAGGTAATTTGCTAACTCCCGAAGAATTCCCGCTGCCTCCAGGCTAGAATAGAAGAAAGTTAAGTTCAGAAAGTGAAACTCATGAAGTCACTTTTTAAAAGAAGCAGGGGACAACCTTTGCATATTCTGTACATAAAAAGCCAAGCCGTGCAATATATATGATTGACTTGAAACTTCTTGACTGCTTAATTATATGATGCAATTGCACGAAAAAGAAGTTGACTACAGCATTTGTCTATTCACCTGCTAACAGACAACAGGATGCCAAGGAAGAAAAGTGCTCCTTGAGTGTCAATTCGTGACAAAGCCTGTGGTACCTTTAACTTTTGTCTTTCTGATTCACCATAATGTATAGCATCAGTCAGAACCCAAAGGACTCCAAGTCCCAGCAGAATACCCATGTAAGGAGGCAAACCAGTTAGGGCCTTGAACACTGGAACAAAAACCAAAGCTCCAATGCCTACAGAGAAAACAAGCTTTCCCCGAGGAGCCATCTGTTCAGATGCCATAACATTGGACGTGTCCGGCGCTTTCCCACTTACTTCACTGAATGGAAGAAAAACTCACATCATTCCTCTATTATCCATTAAGTAATTCTAAGTTACTAACTTTCATATCTCAGTTCCCCGTCTTTGGTCTGACAACACAAAAGAAGTACCTAGTCAGGGACATGAGTGCCAGTGGAACAGCAAGAGAAACGGCTGAAGGTATAAACAAGGTCTGTAAGCAAGAAAATGTGTTCCTTTTATGTCAGAATATTGATAAAATAATTCTTTAAGGATGATATTTTTATGTAGACAAAATAACAGATATCTGAACAAAAAACTTGGCACATAGGACCAGAAACTCTAAATGGAATTGTCAATTTCAAGTGGTTTGCCACATAAAACAGGGGTTATGCTTATATCCACCTCTAATTGATTACATAACTGCTAAATCAATCAGGTCCACAAAATTTTATAACACGATAATAAAAAAATCAATTATGTATTGTCATCCTCAACATTTGGTAAGCCAAATCCAAAAACCAATAGAGCTATCATCTTGTTGTAACTAACTAGCAGTTCAAACTTCCAAGTTCAGCATAGAACTAACATGCAGCATAAACCAAGTTCCTAGACAATTCCGTGATTGCTTGTGTACAATCTCCACTTTTATATTAGACAACACATCAACAGGCATCAAGCATAAATCCCTAGCAATAGATAATGCGACAATGTGAAAATAAATGAAATCAATAAAGAATAATACTATTTGTACCACATTTATTGACTACTTTGCTGACCACCTCTCTAATAGAAGTGGGCCCCACTAATGTATGTGGGACCCTCCCGTATTAGAGAGGTGGTCAATAAATGTGGTACAAATAGCAGTACTCATAAATAAATAAGAGAACAAATTTGATATATGAATAAGCTTCTCAGAATGAGGAAAAAGACCTTCATTGTTTCCAATGTGGATATCTGACCATGTATCCACAGCATAGTAGTGGTAACATCACCAATAGGAGTCCATGCACCACCAGCATTTGCTGCTATAACAACAACAGCTCCTAAAATCCTGACAACAAAATACAATTCTGTAAACGAAGTGAAAAATCATGCATCAATTTGGGGTCCATTATTGCATCAATATAACTTCATAAATGACCCATTGAGGTATGAACTATGAACATGCTAAAAATTATGACAAAAAAAAGATATGAACATGCTAAACTGGTGCTTAAGAGATGCCATTTCTAAGAAAGAATATGAAAATCAATCAATGCCATTAAAGGGTATCCAGGAATGAGTACCAAAAATTCAATATCAACGTGCATGTCCAAGTTGCTGTTTAAAGAGAATCTTTATAAAATAATCTGGAACAAACACAGTTGTAGTGATTATCAAATTTCTAATTGATTTCATAAGTTATGCCTGCACAAAGAAGTATAAGCCTCACTTAGAAAACATACGATTTCTCAAGTGGTTATCCACAAGGTGTTAAAGATGCAACAGACAACTGATCATTTTTAGAATGAGGAGGATGATAATATTCCCGGGCTGGAATAATAATAAGTGGCAATATTGCAGGCAGGGCAATATATGGGGTAGTTTCCCAACTGATATAGAAATGTTGCAACTGTTTCCCAACTAGTAATATGCAAGATCTCATCTTCCGTTTTGTTTCTTGAGAAACCGGAGAAGCAATGTCTTCATTCAATGAAAAATTTCAGACAAGAATCTCAACAGATACATTCACCTTAATATGACCTTGAAACACAGTTGCAAATTCTTACCTAGAACTATTCCAAGACATTAACAAGAAAGAGTAACTTTTAAAAGTTGAAACTATTAAAAGAAAAAAGCACAGTTGCCTCACATACACAAGTAACATTACATTGGATGATATCTGCTGAAACCAATATCAGGCAATCTTCGAAAAGAACCTCACATAGAAGAGATAGATAGTAGATGGTCAGAACATACTTGCGAAATTCGGAGGGAGGAACTAGTTTTCTCAGTAAAGAAACCATGACAATGGTAGATGTCAGGTTGTCAAGAACTGAACTAAGGCAAAAAGTCACAATACCCACCTGCAGAGTCAAGCATTAGTCTGATAGAATAAGTCGAACATACCAAATGCTCAGTAGAAAGGATTAACATACATCAACATGACAGCAGAAGCAAAGAACTCACCACCCAAAGGAGCGTCCTTGGCTTTCGAGTGGTTATATTGTCAGTAACCAGCTTAAATCCTTGATGAGAATCAACGATCTCTACAATTGTCATTGCACCAAGCAAGAAAAATACTATTTCACTGACTTCAGCAGATGCATGTTGTAACTCTGAAACAGCTATATCAGTTGAAGGAGCCTACAGAATATTAAAATTAATTCTAGGAGAAACTGTGTACAAGATATTGCAAAACCGGGTGGCAAAATATAAATCTTACCCCAATACTTCTCACCACCCACAAGCTCACAGCCATTAACAAACCTACTCCGCTTTTGTTGAAGGCCAGAGATTCTTCAAAGATGATGCCCACATATCCTATTCCAAACAGCAATGCCATGGCAACATCCTGTATCACGAGTTGGTCATATCAACTTAATGTTGAAATAAAACATCCTTTTTAAAGGTGTGCAATTTTCTGCAGAAAAATAACTTAAGGAATCATGGGAAAGGCACAAAAAAAAGGATCAGGCTGCAAAATAAGGATGTACCTGATTGGCAGCAACCCAGGAATGGTTAATTGCTACTGCCCCTGTTGCAGCTGCTGCAAGTACTGCAATAGCTTTCAGCAAATCAGTCTTTGGCCGGTAATTGGCCTCAAAATCATCCGAGCTCGTTTCGTCCAATGAACATAAAGGATCACATGATCCAGAACTTGGGGACAAATCCTGATAATATGCTAAAGGTGATCCATAAATTGTGAATACCAGCAACAAACAATGGCAAGATGCCACACTAATTGAAACATAAAAACTTTATTTGATAGAGTCGTTTGAAAGGTTCAGAGAATTTAGTTCACTATGGAAACCAGCAACTAATAGATTATCTATTAGGTAATTCCATTCCCATGAACTAATAAATAAAATTATGTGCAGAGGCAACTGATACATTTCTAATACTAATGTCAAGGCATTAATAAAACTTTATCGCTAAAGGAGACTCTAAATCTCAACAATTTAATCAAAGTTACTAAATTTCACAAATTTAGCCGAGTATATTGAATTTTGGACCCAACTTCGCAAAATTTAATCAATCAGATATGTAAACTTGTACAACTAACAACTGGGTACTGTTAAAAAAGGAAGCTTTTGTCAAAGAAGAACCTGAAACTCTTTCTCAGAGCTGGGCTGAACTTGCTGCTGCTGAGCCGACGAAGAAGAAGAATTCGAACCTCTAGCTTTGTCTTCAGCTCTGGCCAGTATATCACTCCTCGGCAATCTTGAGCCTCGAATTCCACGCAAAGATGAGCCAAAGCAAGGCTGAGAAGGAGATAAGCTTTGGGTCTGAGAAAGAAAGGGCAGTGAGCGTTTCTTCAAATGGTGGTGGGATGGAGGCAAGCGGACCCCAATTGAGAGGGAAGCCATTGGAGCTAGGTAGGGTTGAAGAGAAGAAGAAGACGATGAGAGTACTGGGTTTGGATCAGTGTAAACTGCAGAGCTTCTTTGTTATGTAATGTTTGGCAAGTTGCATGGAATTTGAAAAGTAACTACAGATATGTGGAAGTAGTTGAAATGGGAGTGGAAGTAATGTTTCTTGTTGTGTTTGTTCCGCTGATGAAATATTATTATCGGAAACTTGAAAATGTTTGGCCCTACTCGATCCTCGTCGTCTCTGCAAAACCTCTCCAATCAGCTATTAATAATTTTTCATCTTTTTAATTCCATTCAATATTCATCTCTCTTTTTTATAGGATAGTAATTGCTCTTAATCTTAAATTACAACTTGGTTGCTCTGTTTTATAATTCTGACTTGTCAAAATATAATTTTCAGTTAAACTCCTCCTGATTTCCTCATGTGATGGATTGTTTGATTAAAGAAAATAAAATCAGAGCTGCCATCCACCACATAGTGCAGTCTAAAATATTATATCTCCAAATATCCTATAATTTTTTATATAATAAAAAAAGATACTATTGTTTTGAGTATAGGGAATTTCAGAAGAAGAAAAAGGGAAAGAAAATAAAAGGTTGACAGGCACAAAACTCTATCCAAAGCCTTGTAATTGTAATGTCCCAGGGTGACACGTGTCCTCTTACCCCCCTAAAATTTGTATGGTTTGGTTTCCTTCAACTACCACTTCCCCCTTTGCTCTCTCCAAAATTGTAGCTCTCTCTCTGAAAAATGGCTGTAGCTCAAATCTCTGCCTCTCTCTCCCTTTCCATCAGAGGTACCCTCTCTCTCTGTAATTGAATATTGTAATATTGAAATTTCCACATGTAATATGTTTGAGCAAGTCTAAAATATGCAACAGATGCAAGTGGTATTAGCTCAGCAGCAGCAAGTCCTGCTCGGCTTCCCCTTTTCAATTCCCCTAGAATTGGGACTGCCTTTGCTACTGGTTCTCCAGTCAGTAAGCCTTTGACTCTTACAGCTTTTATCTTCTCTGCTAATTGCCTTGACTTTCTGTTTAGCAATCCACCATAACCTGTGCTATCATGGGTAGCAAGATTTCAAAAACTATGGGAAAAGTTGTTTTCTTTAAAATATATTTCATTTCTGGAATGAGGGTAATGCAGCTCAATTGGGTTTTATGAACATTTAAAGAAGCGTTGTGTGTAATTATTATTTAGTGGAAAGAAAGTATGTTGTTATTAGGACTGCAAAATTCCTCTATAAGAATTTTTACAGAAGCTTCTAGTTTGCAAGTTCTTGTATGCATAAGAGCATAAATGGCACATTAACTTCTTACTCACCTTGACCGCTCATCTTCTAAAGTGTTAGGTTTCATTTCACTGGGTTTTTGCTCCATTTTGTGGGATAAGAGCTGATGTTTGAATTTGTTTTCAGTCATTAGAACTGTATATCATCAAAGGAAGGCAGTATGCAAATCAATGCCACTTTCTGTAAGGTGTGAGCAAAGCACGAAGGAAGGTGGTTTGGATGTATGGCTTGGCCGGCTTGCCATGGTTGGCTTTGCTGTGGCTATTAGTGTTGAGGTAGCGACGGGAAAGGGACTTCTGGAGGTATGAACACATGCTATAGGTTTTTACATCCCACCCAAGATTGCCTTTTTACTTTCAATTGCATTCATATTTATGGGAAGTAGTGTTGGTTTCCATACACTGAACAACCGGCTTAAACCAAAGATGATTTACCAAGTGCATCAAAGATATTGAAAATTTATCCTTGATGTTGCTTTAAGTGTCGATTTAATTCTGTGGGAAACTTACCAAACCTCAAATAAGAAATTAGAAGTAGCATCTATAGATTATTTGTGAGTTCATTTTTAATACTTTAGAGACTTGGAGCCGAACTCAGTTGAAATCTTGTCACTTTGAGCTGGTTCTTCCTACATACACCAAGTCTTAGGGTTACAATGACTATCCATTGAAATTGTGGTCCCTCACAGAGTGAGCTTCTTCTTCCTTGTCTTTAAGCTTTTGTTATCTCCTTGCTTCTTAAGGAGATGCCTTCAGATCTAAAGCTAGCTTCTGATGAACTATTTCAACTCTTTTGGTTGGGGATTGGCATTGCTTATGCGGATCTTTGTTGCCGCCAACTGTTTAATGCATTACAGTTTCAAAGATTTTTTTAGTTAAATTCCCAGACGCCAGCTTTTCTTCAGTCTAGGAAATTTTGGAGCAGGGAGGCTCTCATGTCACCTGCTCATTATATCTTTTAGATGATTTGAAAACTTAATCTTAGCTGAATAAGCACTCCCTGTTCCATCCCTTGGAATGTTGTACTTCATATAAAGTCACCTTATGTACTAATAGACAAAGACAACTTTCATTTTGCCACATAATTCTCAAAGAGATCGAGATTTCTATGAGATTGTTCCTTGTGTTCCTTTCCTTGTACTACTTTGAATTGGAAGCAGCCATGAAAACACAATAACATCATAGTCACAAAGGATTTCCTTACATTCATAAAAGTGTCTTTTTTCTAAGGGAATATCATTCTCAACAACTACAATTAATGATAAGTTTTCATTTTGATTGTGCAGAATTTTGGGCTCACAAGCCCCCTGCCTACAGCTGCCTTGGCCGTTACAGCATTGGTGGGGGTTTTAACAGCAGTCTTCATTTTCCAGTCTGGCTCCGAAAAGTGAACACAGTTTAGATTGCTGTGTAGTGCTTGTATAGTTTGTAATTCTGACATGTATTTCAAACTGAACATTTGTTCATTACTGTAATTTTGTCAGAGTGCTAACAATTGCGGCACGACTTAAGGTTGAGGATGTACTTTTATTATATAAATGAGGTCTTAAGTTGATATGGAGGCTTTCTTTCTGGTTGTTGCTTTTACTTGAGCATACTATTGCTATGTCCAAATGATGACATCAACCTAAAGCCATTTGATGATTTGTATCTAACTTTCTGACAGTGGAATTGCTTCTAAATTGTTTAGACTGGCTACCAAAAAAGCGATTGATCATCAATGAGAAGGAAAAAAAAAATACTATTAAAGTTGGATTTCTTTTAATAGACTACTGCAATTTTTTCGTCATAACTATGAAAAAAGGTGCATGATTCTGCGAATTTCTTCTGAAAAATAAAAAATTAAGAACCATAACATTTCGCGCTAATTTCTGGATTAAAAGATATCTTAGGTAGGATTTATTAATTAGAAACTAATCTAGCAGAGAATTTCTCCTAGAAGGAGCATATTTCTGGTGCTTGTTGAGAAGGAACTTTGTTTTAAAAAAAAAAAAAAAAAAAAATTAGATGCAGACACAAATGAGTACATAGCTTTTCAAAAGTTTCAAATATATATTCTTTGTGAGTTCCAGGAAACCAGCCAACAGAATATTGGCCATGCCCACTGATGTTGTATGAATGTTCCCTTATGATGGCAACAATTCCTATTGCAAGCAAAATAAAATAATCAATTTTTCTTCCCTTCTAAAATAGAATTTATTCTTTTCACCTTTTGCATAAGCCACCGCTAATATTGTCCCATCTGGGTTTTGCTTTCAACTCAAGACATCTCTTTCTCTGTATAAAAACTGATTGAAACCATTGATATATTCTCTAGTTGGTGAAGTATTCATATTCCCAGGCTCTAAATCTTGTTTCACTCCTAACAAATTTTTTGATCATTTTTTTTTGGTGGCATGGGTGGAGCCATTTCTAGGCTTGCAAAGAGGTTCTTTCCAAAGAATGGAGTGAGGATTCTAATGGTGGGTCTTGATGCTTCAGGAAAGACAACAATCCTCTACAAGCTAAAACTGGGAGAAATTGTCACAACCATACCCACAATTGGTATTTTCCCAGAAACCCTTCCTTGAAGTAGCATCTATAGATTTTGATCATTCATCAATTAGAAAGCAGTTCTAAATTTTTTAGTTTTTTTAAAAAGGAAAATGTGTGTTCTGAATACTTAGTCACACCACAGATCTCATTCCTTCTGTCATTTTCATCAACATTTGTTTCGAACTAGTCCAATCGATCAATTTACACTGGTTAAATGATATTGCCTTCACTTTCATGGAGCAGGCTTCAATGTGGAGACAATAGAGTACAAAAATATTACCTTCACTGTTTGGGATGTTGGAGGGCAAGACAAGGTACCAAGCTTGATCTTTTTTATATTTGTCTGTGTAAAGAAAAACTGATTTTATTGCTTTATGGATATAGTTGGAAATTATTTTGGTTCAAATATGCTTAAAGTATTTACCAAGGAAATGATAATGAGTTTGGTATTGTGATCACTATCTATTGTGTTCATCTTCTCCTTGCTGCTAACCAGATAAGGCCTTTATGGAGACATTACTTTCAGAATACTCAAGGCCTTATATTTGTTGTGGACAGCAGTGATAGAGAGAGAATCGCAGAAGCTCGAAGCGAGCTTCATCACATTTTAAGTGAGGTTAGTGAGGTTTTGCCCGTGAGGAATAAGTTACCTGTTCTTAAATTTATGAAAAGGAGCTCTCAACTAGATCTACGCTTGCAGAATTATTGCATTTCTGTGACATTACAGCTGTACCTCAAAGAAAAGGAAATAAAAACCTTCACTTGCTGTCCCTTTTTGCAGAGTGAAC
Organism: Prunus dulcis; assembly: GCF_902201215.1. Lineage (NCBI taxonomy): Eukaryota > Viridiplantae > Streptophyta > Magnoliopsida > Rosales > Rosaceae > Prunus > Prunus dulcis. The sequence goes on along the minus strand of NC_047657.1, from coordinate 13,090,114 downwards.
TTAGCAATGCAACACTTCTGGTACTTGCTAATAAGCAAGACCTTCCAAATGCTATGTGTGCTTCTGAGATTGCAGATAAACTTGCCTTACACTTGCTCGGTCTACGTTACTGGTATGCATATGGTTTAATCTTCTTGAATATGCTTTGTAGATATTTCATTCGAATCGATTCCTTTTCCTGTTGTAATGTGATTACAGTGAGGCCAGGCCTCTGTGAGTTATAACAAGAATGCAGAAGAACCTACTATTGAAACTAAAAACAAAATCTAAAAAGACAAAGCAAATTGAGAGATTGAGCCTGTTGCAATCTGATCATTTATTGATTCTGTGTTTGCCATGGCATATTTAATTGATTTTGATGAAATTATCTTGTGCAGGTACATCCAAAGCACTTCTGCCACCTCTGGACAAGGACTCTATGAAGGACTTGATTGGCTATCTAATAATATTATCACTGACAAGACATGATGTAAAAGACTTCTATAAGATTCAAACCAGCCACTTTCAATCTTTTATACAGTTTGATGGAATCAAATTTTATTAGCAATGCAAAGTGAACACATCATTTCTTTGCAAACCCTGCATATATATGCACCAAATGGAGATCCAATAGGACTTGGTTTTAAAAAAATGGAGTGCATCCAAGGTTGTATTGCTGCCTAAATGTGAATGTTGGCTGGTGGATAAGATTTGAATAGGAAAAGTATTGATTGTTCTCTCTTTTCACCATGTTGAATAAATCCACTATCTTTGAGAATAAAATGTCCAAATAAAATATGAAAGTTTCTGTTGGTTTGCGCAGTAAAATCAAGAACCAAAAGATGCAAATTTAAGAACTGAGATTTTTTTCACCCGAACAGGTCATTATTAAGCTAAATCATAATCTACCAAATTTATTTTTGTCTCAACTAAAATATAGTTCATGCTTTATAAGCTAGTTATATAATATAGTACTACTAGTGAAGTGAAGCCATAAGATTTTGTAGAGCAAGCCAAAGTTAACCAAGTCCCATTGAAATGGGGAAGCATTTCTCCATATCATCCCAACCTCCTAGGCCGCCCTCGAGGCCTTGGATCATCGAGATATAACTCAGTTCCTTCCACAGCTGCAGCAGCCCACAGTTGAGTACGATCATCATGATGAGTAGTATTCATTCGGAGTACCTTATTTTCGATGACAACACCGTGATCTGCGTGAAGTCTCGCCTTCAAGTCCCCCATGGTAGTACCCTCGTGGACCACATAGTCATAATAAGGGCCCTGAGAGCTCAAGCAGATCCTGACATGAATTTTTACAAGGACATGAATGGCAGCATTAGGGGGAATACCATAGTCTTGCAGAGTCAATTCATCCCTCAGTAACTGCCCGCAGGAGAGCTCTTGCCTCTCCGGTAGGATTGGGACTTGAAACACTTGCCAAATCAGCTGTTTGAGGTCGATAATTCTTGTAGTGAAGGGAATTAGTAGTGCAGGGTATGCTATACCTCTGCATACGATATGGATCGGCGTCATCTATCAAATATCAATCATTTTGTTATTAATATGTGAAAATGTGCAAAGCATATGATTATAAACTTGGACAAAGATTACAACTTAATTAGCAGTCGCAATCACAAATTAACGATTTACGAAAAAATGCTTACCACAAAAGGAGGCAAATTAGCATTGGGATCCGTTGTGCCGCTAGTGAGTTCTCTCAGTTGTATGCATGCTTCAATGCGAAGGAGATTGAGCTTGTTAAAATGTATCTCCTCATGGCATTAGCATGGGGTTGCCTTGAATGTGATTTGCATGTTTTTAATTCATGCATATTTTGTTCCAAAACTTTAGACTAAACATGAAGTCAACCCAACTTAATTATTGTCACGCATCTTCTATGTGAAAATGCAGCCAATGCCATAAAGAACAATTTAAATTTAAACTTTATTAATCTAAACTTAAGCATAAGAATAGGACCATGTCAACATGAATACGGTTGATGTCAGAAATAAGATTGATGTCAAGTTAGGTTTAATGTCAATTACTTTACCTTTAAAGTGTAACTTATTAATTATTGGTTTAGTGATATTTTACCTCTACAATATTGGAACATATAGTAGAAATGAACATAAGTGGATTGGATTTTTATTGTTTCGACAAATAAAGAAAAAGATATAGATTTTTATTTTGTTTCAACAAATAAAGAAAAAAGTCGCCGTCTGTGGAAATCGAACCCACGACCACACGGTTAAAAGCTGTGCGCTCTACCTGCTGAGCTAAGACGGCATTTGCATCACAATAGATTTTGAAAACCCTAAACTCTACACAAACGTGAAGCCACTTGGAGTAATAGCATCAACATAATCTAAACTTGACTTATAAGAACGTAGATCATGAATATTTGAGATGCAAGTATATAACCAAAAAAAAAAAAAAAATCATTGATACATTAGAAGATCGGAGAGCCTATATCTTAATTTTATTGTGTACATAACTGGTTATAGATTTCAGAAAATTGGAGTTTTCCCCTTAAATTCTAATCAAACTTTTTTCTCAAGAGCCTCAATGAATTTCAGGAAGTTGCATGAACATTATGAATTATTTGAAAAATATTTTGTAATTCTTATTCAAATCCATATTTTGTATATATTGTTTCATTTTGTTCATTTTATATATTTTTATTTATTAATAGTTACACAAAAAGATTGGACTTGAATTCCAAGCAATCATAGAGTTTGAAAACCAGGCCTGAAGCCAAGAACCGACCCAAAGTAAATAATCGGGCCTTTCCTCTAAGATTCAAACTAATTAGCCCGTCTTTATATATTTAACAGCCCCGACCCGACCCTGAGTAAGCCCAAGCTGAATTTCGTGCTTGTGTAATGTGTTACATTTTCACCCCAATGCTTTCGCGCCTTACTTTTTTTGTCAATTTCTCCCTCTCAGTTTTTTTTTTTGTTGTTATGTTTTTTTAAATAAGCTGATTTTAGTATAATATATTATACAAAAATCTATATAAAGTCTATTTAGAGAGAAAAATCCAAAATTTTTTAATTGTTTCTTAGAAAATTTTAACACACTAAGAATCAATTAAAAATGACAAGCGACTAGTTTTGGGGCTTTCTTTCCAAATAGGGCTCTGTAGGAATTTTTGTATAATATATCATGTTAGAATGAGTCTATTTGTGAAAAACCTAGTTTTTTTTACTGGGATATGAGAAATTAGAATAAACAAAAGGGAATGAATTAAAATTAAGAATAAAATTATCCAATTAAAATAGCCCATGGTAATAGTGAATTAAAAAGATTTTGTATAACCAAGTCCCATTGAAACGCTGAGTTATTTTTCCATACCATCTCACATACGTTTTTTATCCACAATGAGAAATAACTTAGCTCCTTCAACAACTCCGGCAACCAAGAGTTGAGCATGATCATCAAGATAACTATTATCCACCATCCAGAGTACCTTATCTTCTATGTCTACGCCTTGTTCCGTCTGAAGTTTCGCCTTCAACTCACCCACGGTAATACCATCGAAGACTACGTACACATAACGATGGCCATCGAACTCCAAGTAGATCTCAACTTCAATTTTCTTATAGATAACAAGGAAAGCAGTAGGGGGAATGTGATAGTCTTGCAGAGTCAGTTCATCTTTCAGGCACTGCCCTTCCCATGAGAGCTCTTGCCTATCTATTGGGATGGGGATGCGAAGCACTTCTGAAATCAGTAGCTTTACGTCCATAATTCTTGTAGCCATGGGAACCAGCAGAATGGATTCTCCTCCACTCCATAGGAATGTGATCAGCGAGGTCTGTCAAATACCAATCAATTTTTCATAAGCTTAGGAAAAAAAAAAAAAAAAAAGAAGATTAGAATTTAATTAGCAGTCACAAATTAGTGAGTTACAAGATGCTTACCGCCGGAGGCAAATAATTCATTGTGGTTGTAACTTGTACGTGTGCTTAAATGCGAAAGGGGAATGAGAGCTTGTTAAAATGTATCTCCTCATGGCAATGGCATTATCATGGTGTTGGTCGAATGTTATTTGCATGCATCGAAAGGGTCCTTTTTAAGTCTCATGCATATTTTGTTCCAAAACTAGAAACGAAAAAGAAATTTCAGAACGAAAACTTTAGAACTTGGTTGCTGTCACGCACTGCCTGTAAGAGTGGCTACGGGTAATTCCTCAATTCCATGGATGAGAGTGAAAGCTTTTCAGTTTCCTCACTAATATCTCTTGACGAAACTGACTTTCGATTTCTCTTGGTTCCTCCATTTCAAGAAATGTGTACAATCATGATAATCCGCTTTGGTTATATTGTCGCGAAAATTACAAAAGCGATGTTGAAATTTTTGACTGGTCAGTGGTCAAAGTTGGATTCTTATTAGCAGAAAAAGCTATTTCACTAAGAAAATTATGAAAAGTAAGTAGATTTTGCACGTATGAAAAAGCGTTCATCCAAAACATAAAAAAGGCATAGGTAAAAAACCCTTCCTTTAATAATGGATGCCTAATCAATAACCCAATCTAATTTGTATTGGCCCTAAATCCTAAACTTTTGAATTATGAATGCAATTTCAAAATTTCGCAATAAATAAATAAATAACCCAAACTATGCCACAACCATCCATTAAAATGTTGGATTACATAATGAAATGAATTAGGGTTTGTCATTGGACCGATTTGTAATTTTTAGGTTTGGGTAGAGTTTTTGGACTTTTTTTTTAAAATTTTCAAGTCGGGCAGAATTAAGGTTTCAAAGTTCTAACGCCCCAGCCCACTCATTGGGCCGGGCCTAGAAGTATAATGGGCCGGGCCTAGAAATTTAATTCACTTCTAGTGATAATTGTGGTATAATTCAGGGGAGAAAACGATATTTTACTCTAAAATTTATGTTACACTAGTTAAAAATTTCAGAAAATTGGAGTTTTCCTCTTAAAATTCTAATCAAACTTTTCTCAAGGGCCTCTCGTGGAAGGAAGTTGCATGAACACTACGAATTATTTGAAAAATATTCGGCAATTCTTATTCTTATCCATATTCTATTAATTATATCTTGTTTCATGGTTTCTTTTTACCTTGTATTTTTTTTATTTTTAGCTACACAAAAAGATAGGGTCTGAAAACCAGGACTGAAGTGCAGAATTTCGAGTGTGTGTTTCACCCAAATGCTTTCGCCTTACTTTGTCTGTGATTTTCTCTCTCTCTGCAATTTTGTTGTTGTTGGTATTTTGACTTCTTTTGGGCACATTAATTTATTTAACCCAGTTTATGACTAGGATATGAGAAATTAAAATAAACAAAAGGGCAGGCATTAACATTAAGAACCAAATGATGTGACAAATTTAAGAACTGAAAATTTTCACCCAAACAGACTATTCTTTCTCAGGCTAAATTAATTATAATTTGTCGAATTTATTTTATCCAAACTGAAATATATAGCCCATGCTTCTTAAGCTAACTTATAATATAGTAACAGTGAATTAATAAGATTTTTCAGCAAGCCAAGTCCTCTTGAAATGCCGAATTAGTTTTGATACTTAATGAGATGTAACTTAGTTCCTTCCATAACTGTGGCAGCCCAGAGAAGAGCACCATCATCAAGATCAAAACCGTTCATTCGGAGTACCTTGTGTTCAACGTCAATGCTTTGTTCTGCGCAAACTTTCGCCTTCAACTCCCCCACGGTAGCACCATCATGGACTTCACACACAAAATAAAAGCGACTATACTCCACGTAGATCTCGACCTTAATTTTGGTAAGGACAGTAAGGGAAGCATTAGGAGGAATGTGATAGTTTTGCAGAGTCAGTTCATCCATGAGGACCTGCCCTTCCCATGAGAGCTCTTGCCTGTCTGCTGGGACTGGGATGTGAAGGGCTTCACAAATCAGTAGTTTCACTTCGATAATTCGTGCAGCGAAGGGTATCTCCAGAGTGGATATTGCTCCTCTCCATAATACTATAATCCACATGTTCTGTTAAATAAATTCATTTTGTTATATATGAAACTGTGCATGCATTATGCATATAAACTTAGAAAAAGAACATTAGAATTTAATTTGCAATCACAAATGAATCATGTACTGCATAAAGCTTATGGAGTGGAAAAATGCTTACCGCGGGAGGCAAATTAGAGTCGGGATCCATTGTGCCGCTTGTTAATGCTTCAATGCGAGAGGGATCAGCTTGTTAAAATGTATCTCCTCATGACATTAGCATGGGGTTGGTTGTTCGAATGTGATTTGCATGCATCGAATGGTCCTTTTTAAGTCATGCATATTTTGTTCCAAAACTAGTTAACGAAAAAATAATTTCAGAATGAAAACTTTAGACTGAACATGATGAAGTAACCCAACTTTTCTTTCTCAGCTCACACGCACTGCAAACTATATGTTGAAGAATACACGAGTCCCACATCGGGAATTTAACAAAATAAAAAGTCTCATGTAATAAATGGTTCTACTCCTAATAACATCGATGTCTTTTGTATAAACCTCACATCGACTTTGTAGATGGTTAAGTTGGGGACAATATCGGTGTCGTTAGTAATGGGCAACTGACCCGTCTCTCTAGTCTTAACATGGTATCAGAGCGGGTTGATTGACTGGGCCCGAATTGGGCCTCTATCCTTACCCAATATGTGGTGTTCACATGTTGGGCTTGAATGTTCAC
>NC_047657.1:13023703-13083444 GCF_902201215.1 Prunus dulcis | reverse complement strand
GCGTTTTTTATCCTCAATGAGAAATAACTTAGCTCCTTCAACAACTCCGGCAACCAAGAGTTGAGCATGATCATCAAGATAACTATTATCCACCATCCAGAGTACCTTATCTTCTATGTCTACGCCTTGTTCCGTCTGAAGTTTCGCCTTCAACTCACCCACGGTAATACCATCGAAGACTACGTACACATAACGATGGCCATCGAACTCCAAGTAGATCTCAACTTCAATTTTCTTATAGATAACAAGGAAAGCAGTAGGGGGAATGTGATAGTCTTGCAGAGTCAGTTCATCTTTCAGGCACTGCCCTTCCCATGAGAGCTCTTGCCTATCTATTGGGATGGGGATGCGAAGCACTTCTGAAATCAGTAGCTTTACGTCCATAATTCTTGTAGCCATGGGAACCAGCAGAATGGATTCTCCTCCACTCCATAGGAATGTGATCAGCGAGGTCTGTCAAATACCAATCAATTTTTCATAAGCTTAGGAAAAAAAAAAAAAAAAAAGAAGATTAGAATTTAATTAGCAGTCACAAATTAGTGAGTTACAAGATGCTTACCGCCGGAGGCAAATAATTCATTGTGGTTGTAACTTGTACGTGTGCTTAAATGCGAAAGGGGAATGAGAGCTTGTTAAAATGTATCTCCTCATGGCAATGGCATTATCATGGTGTTGGTCGAATGTTATTTGCATGCATCGAAAGGGTCCTTTTTAAGTCTCATGCATATTTTGTTCCAAAACTAGAAACGAAAAAGAAATTTCAGAACGAAAACTTTAGAACTTGGTTGCTGTCACGCACTGCCTGTAAGAGTGGCTACGGGTAATTCCTCAATTCCATGGATGAGAGTGAAAGCTTTTCAGTTTCCTCAGTAATATCTCTTGACGAAACTGACTTTCGATTTCTCTTGGTTCCTCCATTTCAAGAAATGTGTACAATCATGATAATCCGCTTTGGTTATATTGTCGCGAAAATTACAAAAGCGATGTTGAAATTTTTGACTGGTCAGTGGTCAAAGTTGGATTCTTATTAGCAGAAAAAGCTATTTCACTAAGAAAATTATGAAAAGTAAGTAGATTTTGCACGTATGAAAAAGCGTTCATCCAAAACATAAAAAAGGCATAGGTAAAAAACCCTTCCTTTAATAATGGATGCCTAATCAATAACCCAATCTAATTTGTATTGACCCTAAATCCTAAACCTTTGAATTATGAATGCAATTTCAAAATTTCGTAAAAAATAAATAAATAAATAAATAACCCAAACTATGCCACAACCATCCATTAAAATGTTGGATTACATAATGAAATGAATTAGGGTTTGTCATTGGACCGATTTGTAATTTTTAGGTTTGGGTAGAGTTTTTGGACTTTTTTTTTAAAATTTTCAAGTCGGGCAGAATTAAGGTTTCAAAGTTCTAACGCCCCAGCCCACTCATTGGGCCGGGCCTAGAAATTTAATTCACTTCTAGTGATAATTGTGGTATAATTCAGGAGAGAAAACGATATTTTACTCTAAAATTTATGTTACACTAGTTAAAAATTTCAGAAAATTGGAGTTTTCCTCTTAAAATTCTAATCAAACTTTTCTCAAGGGCCTCTCGTGGAAGGAAGTTGCATGAACACTACGAATTATTTGAAAAATATTCGGCAATTCTTATTCTTATCCATATTCTATTAATTATATCTTGTTTCATGGTTTCTTTTTACCTTGTATTTTTTTTATTTTTAGCTACACAAAAAGATAGGGTCTGAAAACCAGGACTGAAGTGCAGAATTTCGAGTGTGTGTTTCACCCAAATGCTTTCGCCTTACTTTGTCTGTGATTTTCTCTCTCTCTGCAATTTTGTTGTTGTTGGTATTTTGACTTCTTTTGGGCACATTAATTTATTTAACCCAGTTTATGACTAGGATATGAGAAATTAAAATAAACAAAAGGGCAGGCATTAACATTAAGAACCAAATGATGTGACAAATTTAAGAACTGAAAATTTTCACCCAAACAGACTATTCTTTCTCAGGCTAAATTAATTATAATTTGTCGAATTTATTTTATCCAAACTGAAATATATAGCCCATGCTTCTTAAGCTAACTTATAATATAGTAACAGTGAATTAATAAGATTTTTCAGCAAGCCAAGTCCTCTTGAAATGCCGAATTAGTTTTGATACTTAATGAGATGTAACTTAGTTCCTTCCATAACTGTGGCAGCCCAGAGAAGAGCACCATCATCAAGATCAAAACCGTTCATTCGGAGTACCTTGTGTTCAACGTCAATGCTTTGTTCTGCGCAAACTTTCGCCTTCAACTCCCCCACGGTAGCACCATCATGGACTTCACACACAAAATAAAAGCGACTATACTCCACGTAGATCTCGACCTTAATTTTGGTAAGGACAGTAAGGGAAGCATTAGGAGGAATGTGATAGTTTTGCAGAGTCAGTTCATCCATGAGGACCTGCCCTTCCCATGAGAGCTCTTGCCTGTCTGCTGGGACTGGGATGTGAAGGGCTTCACAAATCAGTAGTTTCACTTCGATAATTCGTGCAGCGAAGGGTATCTCCAGAGTGGATATTGCTCCTCTCCATAATACTATAATCCACATGTTCTGTTAAATAAATTCATTTTGTTATATATGAAACTGTGCATGCATTATGCATATAAACTTAGAAAAAGAACATTAGAATTTAATTTGCAATCACAAATGAATCATGTACTGCATAAAGCTTATGGAGTGGAAAAATGCTTACCGCGGGAGGCAAATTAGAGTCGGGATCCATTGTGCCGCTTGTTAATGCTTCAATGCGAGAGGGATCAGCTTGTTAAAATGTATCTCCTCATGACATTAGCATGGGGTTGGTTGTTCGAATGTGATTTGCATGCATCGAATGGTCCTTTTTAAGTCATGCATATTTTGTTCCAAAACTAGTTAACGAAAAAATAATTTCAGAATGAAAACTTTAGACTGAACATGATGAAGTAACCCAACTTTTCTTTCTCAGCTCACACGCACTGCAAACTATATGTTGAAGAATACACGAGTCCCACATCGGGAATTTAACAAAATAAAAAGTCTCATGTAATAAATGGTTCTACTCCTAATAACATCGATGTCTTTTGTATAAACCTCACATCGACTTTGTAGATGGTTAAGTTGGGGACAATATCGGTGTCGTTAGTAATGGGCAACTGACCCGTCTCTCTAGTCTTAACATGGTATCAGAGCGGGTTGATTGACTGGGCCCGAATTGGGCCTCTATCCTTACCCAATATGTGGTGTTCACATGTTGGGCTTGAATGTTCACCCTTACCCTTTACCCAATACGTGGCGCTCATGTGTTGGGTTTGAATGTTTGACTCCGATGTGGACTTGGCTCCACGTGTGGCCCACTATGTGGTGGTCCTACGTGAGGGGGCGTGTTGAAGAATGAGTTCCGCATCGGAAACTTGATTAAATAAAATAAAATACATAATGAATGGTTCCACTACTGATATTACCGAGACCTTTTGTGATAAAACCTCACACGTACTGGGCTTTGTATGTGGTTAAGTTGTGGATAATATCGGTGTTATTAGTAGTAGGCCGCTGACCGTCTATCTGAATTTAACATGACAGAGCGGGTCGGTTGATTGGGCCCGATTAAACCCAAATCAAACAAACTCAAATCAAACAAAAACTCCAAATTGATTCAAAACCAAACAAACCCCAAATACTCCGCACCAAAAAAAAAAAGGTGACTGATGTGGAATTGGTTGCACGTTGGTCACAAAGAAAGTGGTCCCATGTGAGGAGGAGTGTTGAAGAATACACGAGCCCCACATCGGACACCTTAAGAGCAACTCCACCCATTTGTCCTAAGCCATGGTAAGGGGGGAGCTAGGGCAGCCACTATTCACGTGAATAGTGGTTGCCCTTACAAATAGTATTTTGTGTTTCCACCCATTGCCATGGCTAAGGGCAATTACTATTCATTTTTTTGTTTTTTCACAACTTTTTTTTTACTTAAATAATTAATTTGGATAATGTTTTCGGATAAGATTTTTGGGTTCCTACGTGTCAATACTATTCATATTGGATAAGATTTTGTTTTATTAGTTGTATTGGTTGGTATTTATAGAAAAAAAAAAGTATGAGGATTTGGTGTTAAAAGTGAAGAGTATTGGTTGGTATTTATAGACACGGGCGGACCCATAATTTTTTTAGCGGAGGTGCAATATTAGGTTTAATAAGATTGATGTCAAGTTAGGTTTAATGTCAATTACTTTACCTTTAGTGATACTTTACCTCCACAATATTGGAAGACATAGTAGAAATGAACATAAGTGGATTGGATTTTTTTTGTTTCGACAAATAAAGAGAAAGATGTAGATTTTTATTTTGTTTCAACAAATAAAGAAAAAAGCCGCCGTCTGTGGGAATCGAACCCACGACCACACGGTTAAAAGCCGTGCACTCTACCTGCTGAGCTAAGACCGCATTTGCATCACAACAGATTTTGAAAACCCTAACCTCTACACAAACGCGAAGCCACTTGGAGTAATAGCATCAACATAATCTAAGCTTGACTTATAGAATGTAGATCATGAATATTTGAGATGCAAGTATGTACCAAAAAAAATAATATCGTTGATACATTAGAAGAACAAAGAGCCTATATCTTAATTTTATTGTGTACATAATTGGTTATAGATTTCAGAAAATTGGAGTTTTTCCCTTAAATTCTAATCAAACTTTTTTCTCAAGAGCCTCTATGAATTTCAAGAAGTTGCATGAACATTATGAATTATGTGAAAAATATTTTGTAATTCTTATTCAAATCCATATTTTGTATATATTGTTTCATTTTGATCATTTTATATATTTTTATTTATTAATAGTTACACAAAAAGATTGGACTTGAATTCCAAGCCCTCATTAGAGTCTGAAAACCCGGCCTGAAGCCCAGAATTGACCCAAAGTAAATAATCGAGCCTTTCCTTTAAGATTCAAACTAATTAGCCTGAAAGGACCCACCCTGAATTTCCCAAAACCCGAGGTGAATCCTATGGAATTCCCGACATCACCCTGATGTCGGGCCCATTTACTAAAGACCGAGACTTTCTGCCGAAATTTCGGCAGAGTCTCCCCTAAAAATTGGACATTTCCCAAAATTTGAACCTGCATAAAAACGCATTTAATATCCATAACTGGCAGCATGCACAATATAATTTCATGCAATTCACATAAATGGCCTTCGGCCTTCTAATAATTCTTAACTACCAAACATGCTAACAAATCAATTCATACCTTAAGCAAGGCAAACGATAAATTCAAAATATAAATTATGACTATTAAATTTCAACATACGAGGTTTTAGCCTCCTAACACAATCACATTTTCACCTCAATTTCTGGACCAACAACAAGGTCCGAACCAATCTCCATAATGACTAACATTTAGTTTGCGGCTGCACCTAATAACCTTAGGCTGCCTACGTACCCTTCTTGAGGGATCAAGCCACACGTAGTTCTTCCATAAAATCTAATTCCACACATAGGCAATACCTTATTTCATTCCTCTATATTTCACATAATCTTCGCATACGCCGGTACAACCAACGCCACATATGGGGCCTGTCAACACGCCGAATAACCTACGCCACGTGCGACCATGCCATATTATCACAATATCTCCTCATACGCTAGTACAATCAACGCCACGTATGGGGCCTGTCAACATGCAGGATAACCTACACCACGTGCGACCATGCCATACTATCACAATATCTCCCCATACGCCGATACAACCAATGCCACATATGGGGCATGTCTCAACACCGGATAACCTACGCCACGCGAGACCTGCACATCATATCTCATATCTCCCCATACGCCAATACAACTAACGCCACATATGGGGTCTGTCGACACGCCGGATAACCTACGTCACGCGCGACCTCAACATAATATCACAATATCTCCACATACGCCGGTACAACAAACGCCACGTATGGGGTCTTTCTCAACACCGGATAACCTACGCCACGAGAGACCTGAACATCATATCACAATATCTCCCCATATGCTGGTACAACCAACGTCACGTATGGGGCCTGTCCGCACGCCAGATAACCTATGCCAAGCGAGGCCTAACTTTCACAGGGTGGTACTTTTAGTGTAACCAAAATCCGGGGAGATACCTAAGGTAGTGCGTATAGCACTTCAAACTGACATTCTAAACTCTTTTGTACCCTTATACAAACATATATATTAATTCTAATATTGTGTAGACCTCAACAATAGTCTAGCACCTAATAATCCCTGTGGGAAGGTGAGATTACTCCGGGAGACTCACGGTCAACTAAGGGTCAAATAACCTAATCCTGGTCAAACTGGCCCACAGGGACCACGACCTCCAAATTCGGATCCGATAGTTCCTTTGGGTTCTGCAAGGTATAAGACACTCGTCCTGCAAGATTGGTTCAGATCGGACGGTCAGATGGCTTACGATCGCACGATCTGACGGTTAATATAAAACATAAACTTTAAATGATTAAATTGGAACAGCCGGGGCTCCGATTCACCATCCGTGAATTCCTACACGATCCTAGAAATACCTAGATTAACATATATTAAATTTGGGACCACCCAACGGTCCTAACCTATCGAACCCGGATAACGCACAATATGCAAAAATTCGTTCGATAGTCAAACGATGTCCGAATTGAGGTTCGCAAAATCCTACGCACTCGTGACAACCAGGAGATTGGAGATTGCATTGGGACAATAATGCCCCTCTGCTACAGTACCGACTCGCCGCCACACTAGCCGGCAGCTTTGGGTGTCTAAAGCGATTACGCATCGCCGGAAACGGCTCCAAACTCCTACCCTAGGTATAACACCCTATTTGGAGCCACTTTTGTTCTTGGACCTAACCCAAAAACTGACCGGAAGTGGCCGGAATCAAGATCCCAAAACCGGCCAAATTTCAATTCGAGAATTGAATTGGCTATGCTAAGAATCGATCCAATCCTACCCAACAGGCAGCTAGAGCAAGAAAAGTAGGTGAGAAACCATATCTCACTCGTTGGAATCGATGGCAGGAGGAGGGAGATCGACGGCGGCGAAGATCGAACGACACCGGCCGCTTCTTCTCCATTTTCCGACGAAACCACGGCGGCTGGAGGCGGGAGTCGGCTGGGGCTGGGAGAGGACGATGCCCCAGTCATTTTGGTACCTGCCCCGTCCACAGCCGTGGCCAGTGGCTGGAGTTTCAAGGAGAGAGAGAGAGAGAGAGAGAGAGAGAGAGAGAGAGAGAGAGAGAAATCTGATTTTTATAAAAAAATCTCATTTCGAACTAATTACGATTGTGCCACTCGATTTCTTTTGACCATATCTCTCTCGTTACAACTCCGATTCGAGCCCACCACGTGTCTACGAACTCGTCTCAGTACGACCTATCCAAAAATACTAGTCACCGCCCCAAACTCTCTCCGGTTAATAAAATGACCAAAATGCCCTTATCTCAAGGGTAAATTTGTAATTTCTCTTAAATAATTTAAATAACTTAAATAAAGGGTTTAATTTGGAGTCGGGGTGTTACATAGCCCGTCTTTATATATTCAACTGCCTCGACCCGACCCTGAGTAAGTCAAGCTGAATTTCGTGCTTGTGTAATGTGTTACATTTTCACCCCAATACTTTCGCGCCTTACTTTCTTTGTCATTTTCTCCCTCCCAGTTTTTCTTTTTGTTGTTATTTTTTATAAATAAGCTCATTTTAGTATAATATATTATACAAAAACATATATAGAGTCTATTTAGAGAGAAAAATCCAAAACTAGTTGCTTGTCATTTTTTAATTGTTTCTTAGAAAATTTTAACACACTAAGAATCAATTAAAAATAACAAGAGACTACTTTTGAGGTTTTCTTTCCAAATAGGGCTCTGTAAGGATTTTTGTATAACATGTCATGTTAGAATGAGTCTATTTGTGAAAAGCCCAGTTTTTTTTTTCTAGGATATGAGAAATTAGAATAAACAAAAAGGAATGAATTAAAATTAAGAATAAAATTATCCAAGTAAAAATAGCCCATGGTAATAGTGAATTAAAAAGATTTTGTATAACCAAGTCCCATTGAAACGCTAAGCTATTTTTCCATACCATCTCACATGCGTTTTTTATCCTCAATGAGAAATAACTTAGCTCCTTCAACAACTCCGGCAACCAAGAGTTGAGCATGATCATCAAGATAACTATTATCCACCATCCAGAGTACCTTATCTTCTATGTCTACGCCTTGTTCCGTCTGAAGTTTCGCCTTCAACTCACCCACGGTAATACCATCGAAGACTACGTACACATAACGATGGCCATCGAACTCCAAGTAGATCTCAACTTCAATTTTCTTATAGATAACAAGGAAAGCAGTAGGGGGAATGTGATAGTCTTGCAGAGTCAGTTCATCTTTCAGGCACTGCCCTTCCCATGAGAGCTCTTGCCTATCTATTGGGATGGGGATGCGAAGCACTTCTGAAATCAGTAGCTTTACGTCCATAATTCTTGTAGCCATGGGAACCAGCAGAATGGATTCTCCTCCACTCCATAGGAATGTGATCAGCGAGGTCTGTCAAATACCAATCAATTTTTCATAAGCTTAGGAAAAAAAAAAAAAAAAAAGAAGATTAGAATTTAATTAGCAGTCACAAATTAGTGAGTTACAAGATGCTTACCGCCGGAGGCAAATAATTCATTGTGGTTGTAACTTGTACGTGTGCTTAAATGCGAAAGGGGAATGAGAGCTTGTTAAAATGTATCTCCTCATGGCAATGGCATTATCATGGTGTTGGTCGAATGTTATTTGCATGCATCGAAAGGGTCCTTTTTAAGTCTCATGCATATTTTGTTCCAAAACTAGAAACGAAAAAGAAATTTCAGAACGAAAACTTTAGAACTTGGTTGCTGTCACGCACTGCCTGTAAGAGTGGCTACGGGTAATTCCTCAATTCCATGGATGAGAGTGAAAGCTTTTCAGTTTCCTCAGTAATATCTCTTGACGAAACTGACTTTCGATTTCTCTTGGTTCCTCCATTTCAAGAAATGTGTACAATCATGATAATCCGCTTTGGTTATATTGTCGCGAAAATTACAAAAGCGATGTTGAAATTTTTGACTGGTCAGTGGTCAAAGTTGGATTCTTATTAGCAGAAAAAGCTATTTCACTAAGAAAATTATGAAAAGTAAGTAGATTTTGCACGTATGAAAAAGCGTTCATCCAAAACATAAAAAAGGCATAGGTAAAAAACCCTTCCTTTAATAATGGATGCCTAATCAATAACCCAATCTAATTTGTATTGACCCTAAATCCTAAACCTTTGAATTATGAATGCAATTTCAAAATTTCGTAAAAAATAAATAAATAAATAAATAACCCAAACTATGCCACAACCATCCATTAAAATGTTGGATTACATAATGAAATGAATTAGGGTTTGTCATTGGACCGATTTGTAATTTTTAGGTTTGGGTAGAGTTTTTGGACTTTTTTTTTAAAATTTTCAAGTCGGGCAGAATTAAGGTTTCAAAGTTCTAACGCCCCAGCCCACTCATTGGGCCGGGCCTAGAAATTTAATTCACTTCTAGTGATAATTGTGGTATAATTCAGGAGAGAAAACGATATTTTACTCTAAAATTTATGTTACACTAGTTGAAATTTCAGAAAATTGGAGTTTTCCTCTTAAAATTCTAATCAAACTTTTCTCAAGGGCCTCTCGTGGAAGGAAGTTGCATGAACACTACGAATTATTTGAAAAATATTCGGCAATTCTTATTCTTATCCATATTCTATTAATTATATCTTGTTTCATGGTTTCTTTTTACCTTGTATTTTTTTATTTTTAGCTACACAAAAAGATAGGGTCTGAAAACCAGGACTGAAGTGCAGAATTTCGAGTGTGTGTTTCACCCAAATGCTTTCGCCTTACTTTGTCTGTGATTTTCTCTCTCTCAGCAATTTTGTTGTTGTTGGTATTTTGACTTCTTTTGGGCACATTAATTTATTTAACCCAGTTTATGACTAGGATATGAGAAATTAAAATAAACAAAAGGGCAGGCATTAACATTAAGAACCAAATGATGTGACAAATTTAAGAACTGAAAATTTTCACCCAAACAGACTATTCTTTCTCAGGCTAAATTAATTATAATTTGTCGAATTTATTTTATCCAAACTGAAATATATAGCCCATGCTTCTTAAGCTAACTTATAATATAGTAACAGTGAATTAATAAGATTTTTCAGCAAGCCAAGTCCTCTTGAAATGCCGAATTAGTTTTGATACTTAATGAGATGTAACTTAGTTCCTTCCATAACTGTGGCAGCCCAGAGAAGAGCACCATCATCAAGATCAAAACCGTTCATTCGGAGTACCTTGTGTTCAACGTCAATGCTTTGTTCTGCGCAAACTTTCGCCTTCAACTCCCCCACGGTAGCACCATCATGGACTTCACACACAAAATAAAAGCGACTATACTCCACGTAGATCTCGACCTTAATTTTGGTAAGGACAGTAAGGGAAGCATTAGGAGGAATGTGATAGTTTTGCAGAGTCAGTTCATCCATGAGGACCTGCCCTTCCCATGAGAGCTCTTGCCTGTCTACTGGGACTGGGATGTGAAGCGCTTCACAAATCAGTAGTTTCACTTCAATAATTCGTGCAGCGACGGGTATCTCCAGAGTGGTTATTGCTCCTCTCCATAAGACTATGATCCGCATGTTCTGTCAAACAACATTCATTTTGTTATATATGAAACTGTGCATGCATTATGCATATAAACTTAGGAAAAGAACATTAGAATTTAATTTGCAATCACAAATGAATCATGTACTGGATAAAGCTTATGGAGTGGAAAAATGCTTACCGCGGGAGGCAAATTAGAGTCGGGATCCATTGTGCCGCTGATTAGTTAATGCTTCAATGCAAGAGGGATCAGCTTGTTAAAATGTATCTCCTCATGACATTAGCATGGGGTTGGTTGTTCGAATGTGATTTGCATGCATCGAATGGTCCTTTTTATGTCATGCATATTTTGTTCCAAAACTAGTTAACGAAAAAATAATTTCAGAATGAAAACTTTAGACTGAACATGATGAAGTAACCCAACTTTTATTTCTCAGCTCACACCAACTGCAAACTATATGTTGAAGAATACACGAGTCCTACATCGAAAATTTAACAAAATAAAAAGTCTCATGTAATAAATGGTTCCACTCCTAATAACATCGATGTCTTTTATATAAAACTCCACACCGACTTTGTAGGTGGTTAAATTGGGGACAATATCGGTGTCGTTACTAATGGGCCACTGATCCGTCTCTCTAGTCTTAACATGGTATCAGAGCGTGTTGATTGACTGGGCCCGAATTGGGCCTCTATCCTTACCCAATATGTGGTGTTCACATGTTGGGCTTGAATGTTTACCCTTACCCTTTACCCAATACGTGGTGCTCACGTGTTGGGCTTGAATGTTTGATTCCGATGTGGACTTGGCTCCACGTGTGGCCCACTATGTGGTGGTCCTACGTGAGGGGGCGTGTTGAAGAATGAGTTCCACATCGGAAACTTGATTAAATAAAATAAAATACATAATGAATGGTTCCACTACTAATATCACCGAGGCCTTTTGTGATAAAACCTCACACCTACTCGGCTTTGTAGGTGGTTAAGTTGGGGACAATATCGGTGTTGTTAGTAGTAGGCCGCTGGCCCGTCTATCTGAATTTAACATGATATCAAAGCGGGTCGGTTGATTGGGCCCGATTAAACCCAAATCAAACAAACTCAAATCAAACAAAAACTCGAATTTGAATCAAAACCAAACAAACCCCAAATACTCCACACACAAAAAAAAAAGAAAAAAAAGAAAAAGGTGACTGATGTGGAATTGGTTGCACGTGTGACTCACTAAAAAAGTAGTCCCACGTGAGGAGGAGTGTTGAAGAATACACGAGCCCCACATCGGAAACCTTAACAAAATAAAAAGTCCCAGTAATAAATGGTTCCACTCCTAATAACATCGAGACCTTTTGTATAAAACCTCACACCTGCTAAATAGGTGGTTAAGTTAGGGACAATATCGATGTTATTAAGAGCATTTCCACCAGTTGCCCCTTGCCATGGCAAGATTAGCCCTAGGGCAGCCACTATTCACGTGAATAGTGGCTGCCCTAGTCCCCTCTAGCAAAATGTGTTTCCAGCAGTTAGGGGCTTGCCATGGCAATTACTATTCATTTTTTTGTTTTTTTTCACAATTTTGTTTACTTAAATAATTAATTTGGATAATATTTTCGGATAAGATTTTTGGGTTCCTATGTGTCAATACTATTCATATCGGATAAGATTTTCGGTTTCAAATTTCAGATAAATTTCAAATTTCAGATACATTTCAAAATTCAAATTTCCGATAAATTCAAAATGTCAAATTTCAGATACATTTTAGAATTCAAATTTTAGGTAAATTTGAAATTTGAAATTTCATTTGAATTTCAAATTTCAGATAAGATTTTCACCCTCTAAGATTGCGCCACGTGTCATATCCATATGTGTACATTTTTCTATAAAATCAGAGGTTCAGCTCATACCTCCCACACCAATTCTTCTCTACATTTCCATTTCTCAAATTTTAGCTTTCATTCTCCATTCTCAATGGCAGAGATGGAAGAGATTTTGGAGAGGCAAGAGAGAGAAACTAGAGAAAGAATGCGTAGACGAGCTGCAAGCAAAAGGGCGCAGAGAGAACTAGATGAGCAACTTGGCATAGCAGTTGCTTTGCTGGAGGAAGAAAAGCAGGCTCGCCGTGGTTCACGAGAAGGCCGTCGCCCAAATGTGGACAGACATAGACATTCCCGGGGTAAGAATCTTATAGAAGATTATTTTATCCCACAATCTCTGTACTATGATGTTCATTTTCGAGGGAGATATAGAATGCAACCTCATTTGTTCAAAAAAATCATGCATGATATTTGCAATTATGATGAATATTTTGTTCAAAAGAGAAATTGTGCAATGAAGGAAATGAAGGAAATGAAGGTCAATAAAGTGAAGTGAAGAAGTTGTTTTTATTTTATTATGCTTTGGTTGTGGGTTGTTTATTTTTTATGCTTTGGTTGTGGTTTGTTTTATTTTATTATGCTTTGGTTGTGGGTTGTTTTTTTTTATGCTTTGGTTGTGGTTTGTTTTATTTTTTATGCTTTGGTTGTGGTTTGTTTTTTATGTATGGAATGTTTTGAATAAAAAGGAATTTTGTTGAATATTTTCTTTATTGACTAAAAGAAAAGCAATACAACTAATAATAAAATTAAATACATGAATGAAACAAAACAAAAAATACAATGAAATCAAAGGTACATGAATTAAACAAAACAAAAAAATACAATGAAATCAAAGGAAAGTAAACTAAGACATTGAAGGCAAACAAACTATTTTAATGGTTTCCATCATTTAACCAATCGGTGTTGCTAGGTCCATCGTCACGAAAAAGTCTTCGTCTCATAACATCCCTTCGTTCTAGCTTCCAAAATTGTTTTGTTTCAGGAGACATATGGCTTGTATCCATGGCCATGGTTTCCCGATCTTTTTTTTCAATGTTTTGTTCGCGTGCATACTCCCTTTCTTTGCGTGCATACTCCCTTTCTTTTGCATATTCTACTTGAACTGCCATATCGTGCTCTTGTTGTTTCAAGTCCATTTCAATTCTCATGGCTTGGTGCTTTGAAAGTTCCTCCAAAAACTTCTCTGCATTCTTGCTAGAATTACTCCCTCTCTTCGCCTTCGCCGCCTTCCTCCCAATAGGCCTTGGATTATTTTCAATGGGTGAGTCGGTACTCATCGGGGAATCCATAGGTGAATCCGATGCCGGCGTCTCATGAAGTGGAGTCTCGTTCAAGACTACCGTCGGACCGGTTGGAATAATTTGGAATCTCTTACAAGTCTTCACCACATCCCAACAATGGGTATGGTTGAAACTTTTTTTCCCTTGCCCGGTAGCACCAAACCACATTTGTGCTTGTATAATCTATAAAAAAAATGAAATGGAAATGCAAGAGAATTTTTAAAATATTGGTAATGCAACATGTAAAAAAAAAAACTAATGGAAATTAAAGAATAATAAAAAAATGCAACATGTATTAAAAAAAAAACATAGAGACATATTAACAAAATATATAAATTGCAAGAAACATTTAAATAAAAATTAATATGACATAAAAATTAATAGAAGAAAAATGACAAATAAATTACCTCATTGCTAAGATTTTCTCCGCTTCGTTGGTTGTCAATCGCTTTTGCTAAAGCATTTCTCCATTTTCCCAACTCTTTATTAAGAACTTTCCACCTACTGGATAAT
Organism: Prunus dulcis; assembly: GCF_902201215.1. NCBI lineage: Eukaryota > Viridiplantae > Streptophyta > Magnoliopsida > Rosales > Rosaceae > Prunus > Prunus dulcis. The sequence continues at coordinate 13,069,064 of NC_047657.1, read as the reverse complement.
GCCATTTCTGTACGTGTAGAACCAATTGCTCTTTCACAAAATGCTTGATGAATTTTTTTCCACATATGAGAAAATTTAATCTCATTGCCCGTTACTGGACAATGACTAACTTGGACCCAAGCCTCACACAAGCTAATATCTTCCATCATGCTCCATGCCCCTCCATTTTCATTAGAAGAACCCATAATATGCTAGAAAAAAATTACAACTTCAAAGTGAAAAAATATTGAATAGAAAGTGAATAAATTTTGAGGAGAAAGTGAACAATAGTAGAAGGAGAAGAAAATATATGAGGATTTGGTGTTAAAAGTGAAGAGTATTGGTTGGTATTTATACACAAAAAATTCTGTAATTTTTGTGTATTTTTTTAAAAAAAATTCGATTTTTTTTCAATTTTTTTGGGCAAAAAAATTGGCTGCCGTTGGATTTCAAAAAAAATTCCAATCGGTGCGACCAGAGGCCGCCACGTGTCCAAGAGCCGTTGGCGGCACAGTAGCGCGCTGATTTGAAATTTTTTTTAACGTTGGCGCGTGCAATGCACGCACCAACGGTAAAAAAAAATTCGAACTTCAGGGCTGACGCCATACTGGCGTCAGCTAATTTGTCCTGGACTTCGGGCCCGAGCTCGGGCCGCTTTCGCCTTCGGGCCTGCCCGTTTGGTGGCCCCCACGACTCGCCTGGGCTGGCCTTTTGCTGCTGGACGCCCTTTTTGACCCAAACCCCCCCCAGCCCGAGCTCGTCCAGCACTGCTGGACTTGCTCTTAGTGGTGCGCCAAGAATCCGTTCCTCTGAAATTTTAACACTACGAACTCATTCATTTTATTTTTAAATTGTTGTAAGGAAAAGAAGGAGAAACTCAACAAACTCACTCTTATTCATCAAATAAAAGATTTTAGAACAAATGTCAAATACATACGTATAATCATTAGCACACTATATGTATAAAATAAACACTATATGTATATAATCCGACTTTACAACTTGCTCCCAATATATGTTTATCATGTATAGTGCCCCTTCAAAATATTGGCTGATATTTCATCATGGCTTAGGAGAGAACCTACGTCAGACAGAATAGTGATGATCTTATTTGGTGTTGCTAATTTTTATTCTCTTTTTCTATTGGCCCCTTCAAAACATTTAACTCATGGGACACTTCAGTTGAGACACAAGAAACACAAGAATGGATATGAGAAAGACGAAACAAATAGATTAATCGAACGAGATGGATGAAAATTGAGATAAGAGAGTGATACCCTTAAAATAAAGGGAGATTCACTATAATACCTAATATATGAGCTCAAATTATTAAAAAGAAAAAAAAAACCTATATGAAATGGACTTTAGAAATAGACCCAAAACCCATTTACAACATAACAAAAAGGCTTTTAACTTCTTTTAAATTACAAAACTGACATTGATTTCTTAAAACAAATCCAACCCAAAAACCTCATAAAAAAGCCCAAAACACTCAATGAGGCATAAAAGTAATTTAATAATTAAAATTAAATTCAATAGGGTCAGCTATTATTTTTTGGGTTTTTTTAAATTTGTTTATAAAAATTAAATGGTGTCGGGTTTATTTATAGTTTTAGTGTTAACAATGGGTATATGACTAAATATCTCTAAAATAAACCAATAGTTTAACATGAATCACTAATGATTTAAGAAGGAAATTGTCAAGCACTTAGGGCAAAATTTGGCTCTTTAAAATTGAGGAGGAGCACATCCTCACAACAAATGGAATTTTGGCACTTGATAAATTCCAAAAGATAAATAAATAAATAAATGAATTTGAAAAGTGTCAAAACCCCATTTGTTTTGAGGACCAAAATTTTTCCTTATTTATTAACATTAATTAATAATTATAAATTAGAAGGAAGCCGCATGAACATTTGAAAAATATTTTGTAACTGCTATTCATATCCATATTATGTTGGGGGCATACAAGAGATTTTAAGTTCGAACTCTTATGACACCATAAATTCTTTAGGCACATTAATATATAAGAAATTAGAATATTGGCTGGTGGATAAGATTTGAATGGGAAAGTAATTGTTCTCTGTTTTCACCGTGCCGTGATGTGCTGATTTAAGAACTGAGATTTTTCAGCCAAACAGATCTTTATTGCATATATTCATCTTCCAACAGATACACATTTATTTTAAATTTCCAAACACCATACTGTTGAGCTAAGTTAATTATACTCTGTCGCGAATTTATTTTTCGTCTAAACTACTGTGAACTCATAAGATTTTGCAGCAAGCCAAAGTTAACCAAGTTCCATTGAAATGGTGAAGTCTGCATATCATCTCACCTACGCATTGAAACGCTCAACGAGGTATAACGTAGTTCCTTCCACAACTCCAACAGCAAACAATTGAGCATCATCAGGAAGATAAGCATTCCCCATTCGGAGTACCTTATTTTCGATGACAACGTCGTGTTCTGCGTGAAGTTTTGCCTTCAACTGATCTATGGTAGTACTATCGTGGATGACATATTCATATTGAATGTCGCCAGCCTCTAAGTAGATCGTGACTTTAATTTTTTCGAGGAGAATAATTGAAGTCTCAGAAGGAATGTTATAGTCTTGTAGAGTCAGTTCATCCCTTAGGAATTGCCCTGCCCATGAGAGCTCTTGCCTGTCTACTGGGAATGGGATGCGAAGCACTTCCAAAATAAGTTGCTTTACGCCGATAATTTGTGTAGCGAGAGAAATCAGCAGAATGGATTCTCCTCCACTCCATACGAATGTGATCAGCGAGGTCTGTCAAATACCAATTATTCTGTTATATATATCAAATTGTGCAGGCAAATAAACTCAGAAAAAGAATATTATGATTTAGTTATTATTCCCAAATGAATGATTTATTATAAGATAAAACGCTTATGGAGTGCAAAAAATGCTTACTTCCGGAGGCGGATTGGAGTCGGGATGGTAGAAGGGATCAAAATCGAATATTTGGTCGGGATCATAGTCTTCCCACATTGTGCCACTAGATAGTTTTATGCATGCTTCAATGTGCGAAGGGGAATGATCTTTTTAAAATGTATCTCCTCATGGCATTAGCATGGGGTTGGTCCAATGCGATTTGCATGCATCTAAAGGGTCCTTTTAAGTCTCATGCACATTTTGTTCCAAAACTAGTTAACGAAAAATTAATTTCAGAATGAAAACTTTAGACTAAGCATGATTAAGTCAACCCAACTTAATTGCTGGGAGTCATATCAAAAGTATCAAGCTTAGACATTGATCTTGTGCACGTAAAAGTATCATGCTTCGTAGCTTGAATTTCAATATGCTCAGATTCAAAGTAATGTTTGAGATTTTGAAACAATGAAAATGTTGACCGTATGAATCTTTTCGGCCCGCTAGGTAGATTTATTCGAATAAAATAATTGACGGGCCGAGCAGATTAAGTAATAAAGATGTCCTTTTTAGTGTGTATGTGTGGCGTGCTAGTACCACGGTCACAAGTGGTCGTGGGTACAATTGAGCGAAGAAATAGTGCTCTACGCTACGATTTTGACTTTTTCTCGAGTGATTGTGACTGAGATAGGAACAGATTCTCGGTCTTCAGGTTCTAGGCCTCGACCACAAGGCTTTTAGAACAAGCGCATGGTTGGATAGTGTCACCAAGCTTATAGCTTGGTGGTGGCACTGGGCTTGGTAGCTCAGTGGTTTCATATATATTAAGAAATGCAGGTATCCCAAGAAATCTGGATGGATTGGGTTGTGCTCAAGAATTGACTTGGTAAACGACAAACAAAGAAAATCTTGTTGATATATGAAATGAACGATCGAAATGGGAAATGTCCAAGAACTCATAACAGTTTTTGAGTTCGTTTTAAATAGAGTTACACTAAATTATAAGAATAAGCATTATAAACTATGAATTACATTATAAAAGGTTTAGAGAGTGCATTTGAGCATAAGTTGAGCTTGATTTGTTTGATTGGTGCTAGACCTTTTGCACAGTTGAATGAGGCTCTTATTTATAGACTTTGTATTTCTTCGGCCGAGACAATAATCATGGTCGTGATCTGACACCCATCCAATCAAACTTCATACCCTTTTTTTACGCTTTCTCTCACGATTGGTCAAAATGGGCGGTGTAAAATGTGACATTTCGGTTGCTTTCTGACAGCATGGGCGGTGGAGCTCTGACCTGTAATCCTTGCATTTTAATACAAACTCTAAAGATGGTCTTCTAATCACTTAAGGTTAATGAGTTTAATGTCAATTAGGATTACATGGATCGATTTAATTTAAGGCTTGATATATGACTGTTTCAGATAAATACAAGTGCTTAAGATTTCTTACTTTAAATGGATTGAGATAACTAATCCTTTTGGTTGAAGCAGTTTAAGTAATCCATGATGAGGAGGATTCTTAAACTACGCCTGTAAAAGGGAGGTCCCTATGCTAACGGCTAATCACTCTCAATATTATTCTACCCCATCAAGAAAGAGATTCAAGAGCCGGATAGCATAGAGAAACAACCCTACGGCAAATCTGCCTATAACAGTGAACCAGTCAAGAATACAATGTCAGATCAAGGAATGTGTTTTGAGTATATAAACCTAATAAAGTCTTACATTTGGTATCAGAGCCTAGGTTATATGTTCTTAACCTAATTACAAGATAAAATTCACCTTAAAGGATTGAAATATGTTTTATATCGTCATCATAAGCATGTATGTTTTGATTACATATCTTAATTGTTAAAAGTATGTGTTAAGCATAAAGTTCTCTGCTTAAATCATGCTTGAAAGACTGATTGATCAAAGTTTGGGGAGGATCTTGAATCGATTAAGTTAGCCACGCAACTAAATCGATGCAGGACATTCTTCATTCAAAGTTCCCGATCAAGATTGCATTATATTCAATCTCTCTTGTACAAATCTCTGTCTACAGATGTGAATTGTGCAGGAAGGATTGATTATAATGGAACAGTTTAGAAAATAGATTGTATGAGCAAACAATGAGTGTTTCTCCATCAACAGATGTAGAATCATTCATTGTTTCAAGACTGCTTCTACAGATTTGTTGTTCTAAGACCATGGAACATGTTTGATTTGTGACCTACAGGTGCAAATCAATAATGTTTAATTAAGGTTATTGGGGATTTGTATTTATATTTTCTTAAAATTACAGTCAATGCTACAAGCTACAACTCCATCGAAATCTTGACCCGTTCAAACTATCTACAGTGGAAAGAAGAGCTAGAAATTTCACTAGGGCTAATGGACTATGATATAGCTCTAAAATGGGATGCACTTAAGGAACCTGCTGTAGATGTCAAAAGGAAATATGAAAGATGGGAAAAAGCCAACAAGATGGCTACACTGATTATGCTAAAAACCATGACACCTTCTTTAAGAGGAAGTATTCCAAGATCAAAAAGTGCAAAAGATATTCTTGCTGCCATTGGTCTGAAATTTAAAGAATCTGAGAAAGGAGACAAAGGTGTTCTGCTGAACAAATTGACTGAGATGAAGTATGATGAGCAAGGTTGTGTAAGAGCTCACATAATGAATATGGCAGACATTGCGAACAAGCTAAAGGGACTAAACATGACTATATATGATGATACGATGGTGCATTTTGCATTGAATTCACTGCCAAAAGAATTCAAAACTCTCAAGAGTTCTTATGTAGCTCAAAAGGAAAGTTGGACATTGAATGATCTCATAACAATAAGTGTTCAAGAAGAAAAGAATATCATCATGGAAAGAGGTCAGAAAACTGTGAATATGGTACAAGATTATCGTGTGAAGCAGTTCAAAGAAAAGAAGGGAAATTTTGCAGAAAAGAAAGATAAGGAAAATACCAAGATGAAAGAGGGAAAGCCAACTGGATTAAAATGCTATTTCTGCAGAAAATTTGGACACATGAAAGGAAACTGCACAAGGTACCAGAGGTGGTTAGAAAAGCAGAAGAACAAAGGCAAAAATGAAGGTAAGATTGAAAACGCTTTGGTCTGTTTTGAATCAAATTTGATTGATGTTTCAACTGATACTTGGTGGTTAGACAGTGGTGCTTCAATACATGTTGCTAATTCTTTGCAGGGGTTCATAACCAAGAGACCACCAAACAAGGATGAGGTGAAGGTGTTCGTAGGAAATGGAGTCAAAGTACAAGTAGAGTTCATTGGAGCAGTTATGATTCAATTAGATTCTGGTTTTGTTTTGGATTTGGTGGATGTAGTATATGTTCCTTCTATGACAAGGAACCTTATTTCAGTTGCTAGGCTTGTAATATCAAAGCTCACTTTGAGTTTTGATGAATTTGGTATTTCAATTTTCAAGTTTCAATAATAAAGAGTTAGTTGGAAATGGAATTCTTGTTGGCAATATGTTTCAGTTAAACTGCAAGACTCCTCAAATGGTTATGAACATTACAAGCACAAAACGTAAGAATCAAACATCTGCAAAAATTTGGCACAAAAGACTCGGCCATATTTCAAAAGAAAGACTGAACACCCTGTGCAAAGAATCTGTGTTAGCACCACTTGACTTTAATGAGTTGGATGAAAACTGTGTTGAATGCATAAAAGGAAAACTAACCACCTTAAGGAAGAAATGAGCAGTAAGAAGTGAAAATTTGTTGGAATTAATTCACACTGATATTTATGGTTCTTTTCCAAATCCAACACATGAAGGATACAAGTATTTTATCACCTTCACAGAGGATCACTCAAGATATGGACATATCTATTTAATAAAAGAAAAATCAGAAGCCCTAGATATGTTCAAAATCTATAAAGCTGAGGTGGAAAAACAGTTGGAACTTAAAATCAAAGTGGTAAGGTCAGACAGAGGTGGAGAATATTATGGCAGATTTGATAAAGCTGGAAGAAATCCAAGTCCTTTTGCAAGATATCTCCAGGAAGAAGGTATAATAGCTCAGTATACCAATCAGGTACACCTCAGCAGAATGGAGTTTCTGAGAGGAGGAATAGGACTTTAAAAGACATGGTAAGAAGCATGATGTGCTGTACCAATCTCCCTATTTTTCTGTGGGGAGAAGCCTTGAAGACTGCAAACTATATCTTGAATAGAGTTCCAACAAAAAGTGTTGACAAAATCCCTTTCGAAATTTGGAATAAAAGGAAACCAAGCTTAAACCACTTAAAGGTTTGGGGTTGCAAAGCAGAGGCAAAACTCTACAACCCTGTGGAAAAGAAACTAGACTCAAGAACTGTGAGCTGTTTCTTTATTGGTTATCCTGAAGGATCCAAAGGGTATAGGTTCTATTGTCTAAAGAACACTACAAGATTTGTTGAGACTCAAAGAGCAGTTTTCATAGAAAATGGATATGATGAAATAGAAGATAGAGTTTTGGATTTTGATGAAGAATCAATGGAGATTGATAACAATGCTGGATCTGAGACAAGTAAAGGCATTGTTATAATACCTGCAGTTGAGACAAACTGTAAAAACCATGACAATATGGAAGAAGACACAGTTCAAACAGAAATTTTGAATCCACCTGTGCAAGACAATAATGACATTCCAGACACAGTTCAAGCAAGAATTTTAAATCTACCTGTGCAAAATAATAATGACATTCAAGGCACAGACCAAAATATGCAGGATATGGAGTTGAGAAGGTCAAAAAGAGCAAGAAGATTTGCATTGCCGGATTTCTATGTATATCTACAAGAATCTGAGCATGACATACTTGGAAAGGATGATCCTGAGAATTTCAAGCAAGCCATAATGGGTGAAGACAATGAAAGGTGGTTGGCTGCAATGAAATCTGAGTTGGAGTCAATGAGAAAGAATAGTGTTTGGGAATTAAAAGTTTTACCTCAAGGATGTAAACCTATAGGCTGCAAATGGGTTTATAAGACTAAAAGGGACTTGAAAGGGGCAATAGACAGGTACAAAGCTAGGCTGGTTGCAAAGGGGTACACACAACAAGAGGGCATTGATTATACAGAAACTTTCTCACCAGTATCCACTAAAGACTCATTAAGAGTAATTATGGCATTGGTTGCACATTTTGACCTGCATCTTTACCAAATGGATGTCAAAACTGCATTCCTAAATGGACATTTGAAGGAAGAAATTTACATGCAGCAACCTGAGGGTTTTGTTCAAAGGGCGCAGGAAAACATGGTCTGTAAATTGAACAAATCACTGTATGGCTTAAAACAAGCTTCTAGACAGTGGTACATGAGATTTGATGAAGTTATTAAGACATATGGTTTCACAGAAAATGTCCTAGATTCATGCATATATGTCAAGATCAGTGGGAGGCACTACGTTTTACTTGTACTCTATGTGGATGACATTCTCCTAGCAAGCACTAATCTCACATTGTTACATGATGTCAAGGTCTTCCTATCTAAGCATTTTGAAATGACTAAATTGGGAGAGGCATCTTACGTTCTTGGAATAGAAATTAGACGAGATAGGAAAAGAGGCTTATTAGGACTTTCACAAAAGAGGTACATTGAGAAAATACTCAAAAGATTCAATATGATGGAATGTGTAGGCGGTGATGTGCCTATTAACAAAGGAGATAAGTTCATCCAAGAACAAGCGCCAAAAACAGATCAAGAGAAGTTGGAGATGGCAGATAAGCCTTATGCTTCATTGGTTGGCAGCCTTATGTATGCTCAAGTTTGCACAAGGCCTGATCTAGCTTTCCCTTTAAGTGTGTTAGGGAGGTTTCAATCAAATCCAGGACAGGCTCATTGGTTTACAGGGAAGAAAATCATGAGATACTTGCAGAGGACAAAGGATTTCAAGATAGTTTACAAAAGGAATGAGAGCTTAGAATTGGTTGGCTATGCAGATGCTAACTTTGCAGGGTGTGTAGATGACTTAAAATCTACTTCAGGTTTTGTTTTTCTATTTGGAGGAGTTGTAGTTTCTTGAAAAAGAGTTAAGCAGTCTATTGTGACCACCTCAACTATGTAGGCAGAGTTCATAGCTTGCGATGAAGCAACATGTCAGGCTATTTGGTTGAAGAATTTTCTAACTAGCCTGAAAGTTTTGGGAACAATTGAGAAGCCTATTCAGATTTGGAATGATAATAACTCAGCCATATTGTTTGCAAAAGGGAACAAAAGGTCAATCGGAGGGAAGCCTATATCGCTAAAATTCTTATCAGTGAAAGAAAAGATCAGTAAAGGAAGCATTGCCATGGATTATATTAATACAAAGTCCAATCTAGCAGATCCATTCAATAAAGGGCTACCAAATAATGTTTTCAAGAGGCATGTAACTAGTATGGGGGTGTTGTCCGGTTTTGATGCATAAAAACAGTGGGAGCAGAAGGGACGTAGCGCGAATTTGCAGATTTGTCGTCCGAGCTTTGATTGAGGTGCATGATACCTTTTTGAAAAGGAAATGAAGCCAGGAATCAAACTCACAGCATTGCTGTGATATATGGTGTTTTTTGGCCATTTGAGGTCGTTTAGCCTTTCCAAAAACGCATTTAAAGTGTTGAAAGTATTGATTTTGATGTTGTTTTTGCTTATTTTGTTTGGTCAATTTGTTCTGCATAAACTGTTTTGTTATTTAAATGTAATTAACAGTGAATGATTTGTTGCTAGCTTAAGGTTAACTGTTTAAAGTATTGCATTCATAACAGTGATGTCTTTTACTTGGCGTAAAAGAAAGGATCTTGAACAATCCTATAAGTCGGACTAAAAGAATGATCATAGCAGTTATGTCAATTTGGTTAGCTGTGATTATTCTATGATTTCAATCCTGATGGTAGCCCTATGTGACATTGGATTTGATAACTGTAGCTGTAAAGACTTCATGGAAGTGTCTTTGCTCAGTCTTGATAATTCATTATCATTTTCACTGTTGACAAGTGGCTTGATGAGGAAATAAAATCGAACTGTATTCCACAAGGCCTTACAGTAATTGACATTGTTCTTTAGTGATTATTTGACCAAGTGGGAGAATGTAATCCTTGCATTCTAATACAAACTCTAAAGATGGTCTTCTAATCACTTAAGGTTAATGAGTCCAATGTCAATTAAGATTACATGGATCGATTTAATTTAAGGCTTGATATATGACTGTTTCAGATAAATACAAGTGCTTAAGATTTCCTACTTTAAATGGATTGAGATAACTAATCCTTTGGTTAAAGGAGTTTAAGTAATCCATGATGAGGAGGATTCTTAAACTATGCCTATAAAAGGGAGGTCCCTATGCTAACGGCTAATCACTCTCAATATTATTCTACCCCACCAAAATAGAGATTCAAGAGCCGGATAGCATAGAGAAACAACCCTACAGCAAATCTTCCTATAACAGTGAACTAGTCAAGAATACAATATCGGATCAAAGTATGTGTTTTGAGTATATAAACCTAATAAAGTCTTACATGACCTTGATCGGTTCGGCCTCTGGATCTTTCTCTCTCGGTGAGGCAAGTACTTCTACGATCACAAAGGATTTGGCCCTTGTTGTTTGTTCTCTCGGTGAGGCAAACAACTTAGTCTACAAAAGCATACTTATCTCCTTTTGGATCGGGCTTGTTCCTTTCAAAACGCAAGCACTAAGTAAGCAAGCTTCCTTCCGTTTGCTCCCTCAGTGAGGCAAACCTTCTCTTGATTCGAAGAGTTCGTTCTCTTTGATTTACCTAGGCCATTCGCGTGGGTTGAAAATATTTTTTTAGGCCCAAAACATTAATTCTTCTTTCTCCAATTGCTGCCCTCTTTGAAGGTCCATGGACGAAAAAATTATAGGCCTAAACAGAAATTAATGACAAATACTTCATGGAACTGCACTTGTTTCCAAACAGATTTCCAATAAGTTGATGAACTTCTTGTTGGTGTAAATGGCCCGATATAAGCCATGATATGTAAGTGGCTCAATACAAGCCATCATTGTTTCCAAACAGCCTTCCAATAAAATATGAAGGTGATGTTGGTTTTATGCATTAACATTATGGGAACAAAATGATGTGCAAATTTAAGAACTGCGATTTTTCACCCGAACAAATCATTCTTTATTGCATATATCATATATGCATAATCCAACAGATACATATTTATTTTGATTATCCGAAGACTAAATTAATTATAACCTATCCAATTTGTTTTTGTCTAAATTGAACTCTTGTACGAGTTTTCAAGTCTCCTTTATCGTCTCACTCACTTACCCAAAATGACACTCAACGAGATATAACGCAGCTCCGTCCTCAACTCCAACAACCCACAGTAGAGAATGATCGTTAAGATCAGTATTCCCCATTCGAAGTACCTTATTTTCGACGATGACACCTAAATCTGCATGAAGTTTCGCCTTCAGCTCACGCACATAAATACCATCATAAACTATGTACTCATAATAAAACCCACCACCTTCTGGGTCGTAGATCGTGACGCGAATTTTTTGAAGGACAATGAGGGTACCATAGGGAGGAATTTGATAGTCTTGCAGAGTCAGATCATCCCTTAGGAATTGCATTCCCCATGTCAGGTCTAGCTTGTCTGGTTGGATTGGGAGGTGAAGCACTTCGGAAATGAATAGTTTCACTTCGAAAATTCTTGCCGGGACGGGAATCTGGCCACTGTATATTCCTCCTCTCCATAGGACGTTGATCGTCATGTTCTATCAAATATATCAATCATTTTGTTAATATATGAAAAATGCATACGTTGAGCATATAAATATAGAAAAAGAAAATTAGAATTTAATTAGCAGTAACAAAATTAATGAATTACAAGATAAAGCTTATGGAGTGCAAAAATGCTTACCTGAGGAAAATTAAAGTTGGGATCCATTGTGTCACTAATTAGTTGTATGCTTCAAATGAGCTTGTTAAAATGTATCTCCTCATGGCATTAACATGGGGTTGCTTCATTGTGATTTGCATGCATCGAGAGGTCCTTAAGTCATGCATATTTTGATCCAAAATTAGAACGGGGAATGATTTTTGAGGTTGGATACGATTTAGATTAATTAATAATAACATTTTGAATGAAAATTTTAAATTTAAGCCATTGAATTTATTTAGATTTAATCTAGGCTATCGAATTGGAAATAAGCGTTAGCTTAAATAAAAACACTTGAACTCGGACCACTACTGTACCAAATCCTTTGGCACCTTCCTTTACCCGAATTGGAGAGAACTTTCAGGCCAAAAACTCAAATAGTGGGTCTAAAACCCCAACATTGGAGATGGTCTAAAATGTACATTTTAATTTAAAAAAATATATATATGTTTTTGGTAAGTACATATATTTTTTGTTGTTGGAAAACAAGTAGATAAATACATTGAATTCATAAAGATACTTGTGAAAATTTGCCATAGCATGGCGAAAAATGAAATGGATAGCATCGCACTACCCCAGTGACAAAGCGTGACAATGTAATAAGGCAATCAAACGATTAATCTAAAAAAACTAATGTCTGGAATTCACTAGATATAAAAAAACCTCTCGTTTATTAAATTCAGAATGATAACATAATACCTTAGTCACGGACTAAAGTTGGTTTAAACACTCCTAGAAACCCTAGGATTCCAAAGGGAATTAAAATTGGAAATTAACAAAAGTTTCCAATAACTAGTAAAATATTAAAAGTCCTTTTTAGGCTACTAAATGATCTCGAATGCCTGAAAAAGCCCATACATCATAGCAAAGAAATGAGTTTTACTTGTAACTTGCCGGTTTTGCCCATAAATCGGAGCTTGGGGCCCAAACTTGTAACTTGCCTGTTTTACCTTTACGAGCGTGAAGCTCCAACTCCTCTTCTATCGCCTCAGCCATATATTCTACATCAACCATCATTATAGAGGTACATAAATTCCTCTTCCTTTATGTGCCCATAAAAGTTCTTTCACCTCTTACAGCTACCAATATAATCAACTGCACTATTCCAAATAAATTGAAAGGTACCTACCTACAGGTCCCCCTGCTTTATCCTATATTGTGAATGATACACAACTGGTTAGGTACAATGACCTGTCTCCACATATATACACATATAATGCAACATATTTTTTTTTTTCAAATTTTTTTAAATTGAGTAAGGAGCTTGTAACTCAAATGGTTAAAAGCATGAGGTCCTACATTAGATTTTTCCTTTTTCTAATAATGATTTGTATTTTTTTTTTTTTAATCTTGTAAAGATTTTAAAACAAATCTCGAATGTATATGTATAATCACTAATAAACTTAAATATGATCTAATGTAGCAGATTTCGACTCTAAGACATTTGAGTTTAGGAATTGCTCAGAGAGAAAATAGTGATGTTCCAAAGTCTGATTCTCTTTTTTCCTGTTGGCCCCTCTCAGAACAGTTAATTCATGGGACACTTGAAAGCGAGTGAACAAATTCTCCATTACTTTATGGGGCATGGTTGCCCTTGAACCTTTTAATATTTTATTGTGAGAAATTTGGAACAAGTTTGAAGGAGCCATCAGTACCTAGTACTATATATTGTCGCACATAGACACCAAACCTATTATATAGCTTCATAACAATCATTAGTGACTAATAACTCGAATAAATTAGATGAAGCAAATAGATTAATCAAATTATTGAAACGAGGTGGACGAAACTGAGATAAGGGAGTAATTAATACCCTTAAACCAATCATTTATGTATACGTTTGTAAATCATCAAATAATTTTGAAGCATTACCTGTAATGGAACCAATAATTTAGAATGACACCTGTCATTATGAAGAGAAATTAGGCTTAACTGGTCTATCGTAAGTCACTAAATGCATCCATCAACCAAAAAAGACTAAGCAAAACTAGTTTAGTGGTGATAGTGAGAATAGCACATGCCTGTTAGCAAGGGCGGAGCCACATACAGGCCTGTAGTGGCCATGGCCTCCTTAAGTTCCATGAAAAAGCCAAGAACTCTTAAACACATACTGCATATCAATTGAAATATAAGGCTATAAAACTTTATAATTACAGTACTGACCCCCCAAAAGACAAGCTACTAACTCCGCCACTGCATGTTAATTAAGCGTTTAGTAGTGTGCCAAGTGTAAGATTGCTATTGGTTGTTATCCTAATCTAGCGGTTACGCTCATTCTCGTTAAGAAAATATACACAGCTCTTTTCTATCTTCTCTTTCTTCTCTTCTTCTTCTTCAACTGTTTTCAGTTTGGAGCAACTGTTCCTCCATGAGAGGTTCTCGGTTCGAGTCCTTGCACTTGTGTAGTGTATGTAAGTTTAGTATACTATGACCCCTCTCAATTAAAAAAAAAATTCAATAAAAAAGATTTAAAGGAATATATGAAGAATTTGGCAGAATAAGGATGATTGTGATGAGAGCTTTATTTTAATGATAAATTTGTACCCTATCAATAATGGGCTTTCCTTTTTTTTTTTTTGAGAAATTCTATGATTGCATTCATAATTCAGCCAAAAAAGCCACTAGCCACAAAAGGCCAATGCAAACTAGCCACAAAAGGGCCATTACAATAACGGAGCGGTCTAATATCAAAATTAAGAAAATCAGGTATGTCTCCACTAACGATCAGGCAAGATCGAAGAAACTCTGGCATAGGCATCCCAACTAAGATTGCAAACTTAGAATAATAAAAAAAGAGATAAAGCTTGAAAAAACCAAGCCATAACAATACAAATAAAACTCTCACCAAGGAGAGATGAAAAGCTCTCACAAAGGAGAGATGAAAACCTCTCACAAAAGGAGAGGTGAAAACTACACAGAGAACCCAAAGAGTCTCTGCAACTTATTCCAAACATAAAGAAATTGCAAAAAAGATGGTGGTGGAGATCCGACGCCGAAATGCAGGTGAAGATCCGACGTTGAGCCGCAGCCGCCTTTAATGATTGGATGAAAATCATAACAAAACTAAGACAAATAGGGACAACCCTTTGTCTCTGAAAATGAGGGAAGATGTAAAAGGAGGAAGAGAGGAAGAGAAGAGGGGAGAGGGGGGAAGAACAATGGCTTCCTCCCCCCTCAAAGTGAAAAAGGCTCTAAGAGTGTTTTTTGGGAGAAAGGGGGCTAGGATTTTTGTGTTTTTTAATATGTCATTTACGTAATAATGGGCTTTCCTTAATAACAATAATTTAAAACTAACATTGTACTTTCAAAATACATAATGAGCCTTGCTTACATGTATAAATGGATTTGATGTATAGTGGTTTGCAATAGTCTAAATAAACAATTCCATCTTACTGTTAATTTGAGGATTAACTGTTTTACCATGGAATGCAATATTTGAGTAAAAACATAAACTACCCATTACGGTGAAAGTAAAAAAATAAAAAAAGTCCAATCCAAATCCCAATCATGTAAGCAAAGAAAAATCGAATCTTGGAATAGAAAAACAGTGAGCAACTTTTGACGACTTTTCTCGTTTACAGCTCACCGATTGCTTTTTAGTCCAAACATAATACAGAAACGTTTTTATTTTTATTTTAAAATTGTTTTGGGGAAAAGTGAATTAATTCCTATAATATTACGTAACGCCCGGGATTATTCTCCAACAAAATGGCCAGTCATCCCTGACACTGGCAGAAGCCAGTTGCAGTTTCTGTAACGAAGGATCCAAAGCTCATTCAATTTCAAGTTCAACTGCGTCTCTCTCTCTCTCTCTCTCTCTCTCTCTCTCTCTCTCTCGATACGCATCTTCTCTGTGAGAATGCAGCCATAAAAAACAATTTAAATTAGAAGTTGCTAATTTAGATTCAAGTATAGTAATACACAACCCTAAACTTCACGTGCTTGTAGCTGTAGATG
Organism: Prunus dulcis; assembly: GCF_902201215.1. NCBI lineage: Eukaryota > Viridiplantae > Streptophyta > Magnoliopsida > Rosales > Rosaceae > Prunus > Prunus dulcis. Next base: position 13,053,348 of record NC_047657.1, on the reverse strand, counting down.
TCAAGTTAGGTTTAGGGTCAATTACTTTACTTTTACGTGTTATTTGATTTGATTACACATCAACATGAAATACTTGTTTTTTCTTTTTTTATCTTTAACAGAATATGAATAATTAGCGTAAACTTAGCAATGTTTTTATTTCACAGTATTTAAAGAGGTCTTAAGTTTAAATATCTATTAATAAGTTCAAACATGACATGATTGTTAAGTTTTGGATTGATGTACATAGTTTTAGATGTTTCTAACTTAGTCATAAAATCAAGGAAACATGAAAACAATTGAAAATACTTCTAAATTTGTCGTATAATCAAGAAAAAATGAAATCAATAAACTTAAAACTTAAATAAAGAAAAAAATCGCCGTCTGTGGGAATCGAACCCACGACCACACGGTTAAAAGCCGTGCGCTCTACCAGCTGAGCTAAGACGGCATTTGCATTAGAGTGATAAAGCCAACATAACTTTATCTTATGAGAACGTACAATAACGAGTATTTCATATGGAAGCATGTAACTTAAGAAAAACGCTGGGATTTTCATTAATACATGATAAGATCGGAGGGCCTACATTAATATATATGTATAATTTATGTTACACTATACAAAAAGTATTATACATTTTTGCTTATTAACCTTTTGAAAATAATAATAATAATCGACCGACAAAACAATCTGACGCTTCAACTTCAAGTCATCAAGACCTCGGTTTTCCTTTTCCTTTCCTTCCACCATACGCTTGCTTGCAAATGGCGTTTGGTTTCTGCGAAGGCAGGCACAGATTTGAAGAAGCTGGGCACGCCTGCAGACAATTATCCCCCAAGCTACCGGAGACACCGCCGGTCACCAATCCGGCCGGCGGCTGTCCAATAAGGAAGTTTCCATCCAAATACAACCTCTTCAACGACTTTTTCCTCCCGTATTCCAATGGGATCCTGCCACGTAGCCGGTTGTAACGAAGCGACAGTGACGACAGCACAGGATAGCCGGCGAAATTCACTGGCGGGTACCCTTCGATTCTGTTAAATCCCAAGTCGACGGCGACGAGCTTGCCTCCGCCATTACCCGCGGGCTTCGGGATCTCAACACCTGTCAGGCTGTTATTGGCCAAATCGACTTGTTGGAGCGAGGGGAGGAGAAAGAACCAAGATTGTAAGGTGCCAGAGAACAAGTTTTCACTGAGTTCTACCACTTCCAACTGAATCAACCCAGTAAAAGCTGATTTTGGAACCGACCCGGATAAAGAATTGCGCTTTAGAGCGAGTTCCAGCAAGTTGGGGGGCAATTTTGGAAGTGATCCAGCGAGCTTGTTGAAGCTCAGATCGAGCCTTCTCAAATTGGGCAGCGAATTCATGGCGTTTGGGAGGAACCCAGATAAGAAATTGTGCGAAATGTCCAACGATTCGAGGGATTTGAGGTTGGTTATGGAGGGAGGGAGAGAGCCAGAGAACGAGTTGGATCGGAGAGTTAAACTCTGGAGCTTGGAGAGAGAGGAAATGGAAGATGGGATGGGGCCGGAGAAGGAGTTTTCAGAGAGGTCGAGGGTGGAGAGTTGGGTGAGCTGAGAAATTAGCGGGGTGAGTGTGCCCGAGTAAGCAGCAGGGTCAAGGGTGATCTGGGTGACCCTGGTCGAGTCGGGCGAGCACGTTAACCCGCATGTGAAGTGGGTTCGGCGAGGGAGGGCGCATGGGTCTGTGGTGAAGTCCCAGGAGGCCAAGCAAGACCATGGCGGTATTGAGGAGGCTTTGATTGAGGCTTTGAAGGCCTTGAGGGCTGAGATGTCTGAAGGTGCTGTGAGGGCTTGAGCTGGAAGGATGTGATTGGAGAGGAGGGAAATGAGAGGAAGGAGGAAGTAGGGGAGGAGGTTAAGGTTGTGCAGAGCCATAGCTTTCTGTTTTGAGTTTGTGTTCTGAGTTTTTGAGCCTTGAAAGAGGGATGGTTTTGAGCTTTTTTATGAAGGAAATGATGTGAAGTGTGGGGTAAGTGGCTGGTAGTGTGGGTTTTGGGATTTCAATGGAGGTTTTTTTTTGTTTTGTTTTGGGTATCTATCTGGTTGGAGAGCACTAAGATTTTGGGGGTACCAAGATATTTAATTTAATTTATTTACGATGGGGGTGAATCTTCTGGCTGAAACTGAAATGGTGTTTCACATCACACACGTGTCTACTACTTGTTGACATGTTGGTAATTTTAAAGTTTCTAATTAGTACTTTGGTTTGCTCAAAACTCACAAATTGACATTTTAAAATGGGATTAAAATCTCTCCCTCTTTCTTTGCTAATCTTGTTTTGAAAAGAAACTCTCATGTAATGGGAGTAATAGTTTTCTATTCATGGCTAATAACACAATGATTCGTATGATAACTTTTCTACGTATCATTGTTATTTATTAGAAATAGCAAAATAATGTTATTCCCGTTACAACTTACAATTTAGTTTTTTTGCTTGTTTTGGTAATGAGATTCTGAGCTAGTGTTAAGATATTTGCTTGCTGGCATGGTTGTTTTCTTGTAATATAGGCTAAGAACTAGTTGCAGGGACGGACCTATAGTGGGGTCAATGGGGTCAAACGACCCTATGGACTCCATGAAAACAAGGTAGAAGGTCCCTTTGAATTGGGATGTGACCCCATGAAAATGACTGAAGGGAGGAGTTGCAGACAGAGGAAGAAGAAGCTGAACAGAAAATTTGTTTTTTGTTTTAAAGAAGCTGGCCAAAACGGCGTCGTTTTGGCCCAGCTTCAATTTTTTTTTTAAAATAGGCTAGCCAAAACAGCGTCGTTTTGGACCAACCCAGGGTATTTTTTTTTTTAAAAACGCGCTGGCCAAAAAGCCGTCGTTTTGGACCAGCAATAACGAATTTTTTTTTTAAAAGACCTGGCCAAAACGACGTCGTTTTAGTCCAGGTCTTTGAAAAAAAAAAAAAAAAACAGAACAGCTGCACAGCTTCCTCCCGAATTTTCATTTCCAAAACACCTATTTTCTAAACCCTCAAACCTAAATCCCCAATCTCCACCCCCCACAAATCTTTAACCCTCTTCCCCACCAATAAGCCCCAAATCCTCCATCTCCAAAATTGAACTTTTACATATGACCCTACGACATAAAATTTCTGAGTCCATCCCTGACTAGTTGCATGGTGACATCTTCCTTGTGGGATAAAGGTCTCACAAAGCGCGTATGACAGATAACGTCATTGCAAAATAAAGAAAGAAGAAAGTCTATCAAAGGTTTGTAAGAAGGCGGTGACGATCAATTCAGCAATAAGTGAAGAACATGATATGTGTAAATGGTTGCCGGTGTAGTGTCTAGGTAGAAGTTCTCAAGTGTAAGCACCTTTGAAGCATAGTCTCACCCCTCTGCGGAGATTATAATCGAGTCTTTCAACATTTACAAGCTCACAAAAAGCTGTAGGTATGAACACTAGTACAATTTAACTAAACCAATTTAGTCCAGACCGAGCCACCAAATATCTCTCAAATTCCACTATGGGTAGGTAGCAATTAAAATTTTATATATTCTGATAAAATATACCAAATTTCACTAAATGTTTAAAGATAGTGCTTAATTTCAATTATTGAATGGAACTGGAATACACAATCATATGATATAAGCAAACCATGCTTCATTTTCTCATCCAAACCTTGTTATGGTTAAAATTATTGCATGAGATTGGAAGACGGCCATATGATATAAGCAGACCATGCTTTATTTCCTCGTCCAAACATTATTTTGGTAAAAATTATTGCATGTGACTGGACACACGACACGGCCATATGATATGAGCAGTTCACGTATTATAATACGAGTGGATCGATCTGTGTAAATAAGACAAAAACAGTGCTGCTGATGTTGTCTAGATCTGGGCTTTCACTGGCCCAAAGCTTCAATTGGGCAACACATGTCCACCTGACCTAGCCATGATTTTCTGAGTACAAAATAAAATCAACAATTTGTATAATAGGGCCTGGAGGCCCTGCAATATCATTGGAGTGTAAAAGTCAACTGCAAACTCTACGCTACAGTAATCCACATTTTATTATAATAGCAAACCAGAAAATCCCAACCTCCTGCTGCTCACACCCAAGCCATGAAACCCACAGTCCTCCTCCTCTTCTTCTTCCTTCTCTCCTCTATTTCCTTCTCCCACGCCACCACAGCCTACCCTTCTATTCCCGGCACCACCTCTGTAGAATACGGCGCCGACACCGACGCTCTGATTCCTCCTCGCCGCGAAGTGTATGGCAATGGCCGAATCTTCGACATCAGCCACCGCTACTGCACCAACATGCCCGCCTTTGAGACCAACGACGGGGTTGGCGAGTTCCTGTGGCTACCCAACAGCATGAAGAACGGCTCCATCGCCAACAACTCAGAGTTTAAGCTGCCCACTCACACTGGTACCCATGTCGATGCCCCTGGCCACGTCATCGATCACTACTTCGATGCCGGCTTCGACGTCGATACGCTTGACTTGGAAGTGCTTAATGGTATTTGATTCTTCTCTGTTTCATTGATATTGATCATGGGGTCTTGGGTCATGGGTTGTTTTGTGTTTGTGTTTCAGAGGAGGTTAATGTGGTTTTGAGTGAGTGAGAGCTATGTGTTCGACGAAATTACACAATTGTATATATTTGTATGGTGGTTTTGGAGTTGTATGAGTTAGGCAAGTGGGGCTGCTCGGTGTTTAAAAGTTGAAGACATGGAAAATTGGTTTTCCAGGGTGGAGAAGCTTATTACTTGTGTTGCTTGTGTCACTGATATTTTCTGATGATTGTATGTGTTTTGTGTCAATAGGTCCTGCATTGTTAGTTGACGTTCCGAGGGATACGAACATAACTGGTATGTATTTTTGCTTCTGACTATCTATTCTCCATGTGGATGAAAGCGTAGCCTGCTGTTTCAGTTGATATGTCCTTATCATTCTGTCCCAATATGCATACAAATACATAGACCATGTCTACTGCTGATGCAGCAACCGAAAGGCCAGATAAGTTAGCCTTTTGGTTGCTAAACAAACTCTACTTATAAATAAGTGAGGAGAACATATCATGTATTCTACTTCATTGTTTTTCAGTTTTTTACTGTCTTATATATACTTATTACAGCTGAAGTTATGAAGTCCTTACATATTCCCAAGGGGGTGCGTCGTGTGCTGTTTAGAACATTAAACACTGACAGGTACTTTTATACAATCGCCACTACTCTTACACATCTGTTGTATACTTGTAGTATAATTGTATAATTGTAGTGCTTATGGTCTTCTTCCTGTCAGATATTGTTAGGTGGTTTATAATTTGATCCCATAGTCAGTAGTTTCTAGTAACTATGATGATTCCCATGAATAAGAATGTCTTGTTTGTTCAACTAGCCATTTTCGGATAAACAAGGAAAATGTTGTGTCTAAGGTGACCTTATTCATATATTTTCCCAAAACTTGATTTCATCAATGATTGGACTACTGAAGTTTCTACTAATTCATTCGCAAGTCTGAAACTATTGCTGAATATTAACTAGAGCTTACTGCAATTTTAGACGGCTTATGTTCCAAAAGGAGTTTGACAGCAGCTACGTGGGATTTATGAAGGATGGAGCACAGTGGTTGGTGGACAACACTGACATTAAACTTGTTGGTGAGATATACGTTTGCATTTCTCTTTTGGCTTAATTATTTTTTTTCCCTTGTACTTTTTCAAATCTCACTTTACCCCCTGCACTTCGACTGTCACACTTTACCCATATACTTTTACTTCATGTCTCACCTTGCCCCTGTTAATGGATTCTTTAACAGAATTGACAGAATAGGGCAAGGTGAGGTACAAAGTTAAATAAAGGGGGTAAAGTGAGATTTGAATAAATGTATAGAGTAGAAAACAATGACTAAGCCTTTTTTTTTTTTTTTTTTGGGCATAACATGTAGTTTACAAGAGATTTATTTGTCAGGTTGATCAAACTTAACAGGCATCTATTAAGTTTAAGTAGATAATGCCTTTAAAAAAAAAAAATATTAAGTAGATAATGGAAGATGTATTCCATGCCCCTTATATTCCTTTTAAGTGAGAACTTTCTCTGTGAAACATTAGGTCCCTAATATTCGTTTGAAACTGTGACACTATTGTTCAGTGTGCATTTGTATTTAGGGTAATATAGTATTGTATTTGAGTTCCTTTTCAGTGGGAGACTGTTGATTTCCTTGCTTTTTATATTATCATTTTTGTTCCTCATCTGAAGCTGATGCTTTTTTCTGTTATGAAATGTAGGAATTGATTACTTATCTGTTGCTGCATATGATGATTTGATTCCGTCCCACCTTGTTTTTCTAGAAGGCAGGGTAAGAAAAATATTTGATGAATCAAGAAAAAAGTGGTTAATCGAGATCATGACTGTTTTAGTAGATTCGTTCCAGTTGGTAGATTGTTTGTTGCCATCCAGCCACTGTCCAACATTAATTAGTTTAGCACCAAAAGAAGAGGCAGTTTTAATATTCTACACTAACCACTGCTCTAATGTTTCAGGAAATCATTCTTGTTGAAGCCTTAAAACTTGATGACATCCAACCAGGAATATATTCTGTCCACTGCTTACCTTTGAGGTTGCCGGGTGCAGAAGGATCACCGATAAGATGCATTCTTATCAAATGATGCATCTGCTTATGTTCTCGTCTTTGTAAGTTCCGTATTTTGAAAGTCTGTTTTGAACCATCGAAACCCAATCTCATGCCAAAGGCATTTGCCTTTTTAGTTTTAACGTGGGAATATATATCAGCTCGCAATTATTCTTTTTATCAGTTTGAGTTGTCATCAATTTGAGTGATAGACCTTTATTTTTTTGTCATATTTATTGCAGGAAATGATGATCGCCCCAGGATAAGTAGCATGGAATAAAGACGCATCAAGACTGAACATAGATCGTGCTTGCAAGGAATGGGATAGATATGCAATGTAAATTATCATCTTGGATAATTGGAACACCATGTTCTAGTGGCCTACCGGTAACCGTTACCGGTAGAACATTGAACATACAATATCCGGTGCTTCTTTGAACCTTCAATATCCAACATATACCTTGGTCTCACAGATTTCTGATTTAAGAAAAAATTTCTGTTTTCCGAATGTAGTTGGATTGGACCTCAATTGTGTGAAGTTAATTACTGTGGTAGAATCCTTTCCTGCTTATGTCAACCACTAGATCCCAATAACTTAGAACATATATCAAGCTACCATTGCGAAGAGAATAGATGCATGTGGAGATAGAGACAGTGCAGCCCCATCTAACTGGCAAAAACTTATCACGTAAGAGTATTTTTGAGGGAGGCGTTAAATACAAAATGTTAAATTTGGATTTGATGAAGAGATAAATTGACAATAATCTCATCAATGTCTCCAAAATGACACACAATTGGTGCTTTTAATTAAGGTTGTTGATAGTTGACTCCATTTGGGTACTCTACAGATGATCAATATCACACCATTTCTAATTACATTTATTTTGAACTCGTATCAAAGGAAAGGAAATTCCTTGGTCATGAGTTACAATCCTCGTACACTACATCAGAAATAAAATCAGGAGGTTCCTCGAATCAGTATAGAGAATCCACCATATGCAAGGCAAAATGCGCTAAATGATTAGCCACACCATTAGCATTGCGACGAATATGGGTAAAACCTTCCCCAGTGACCTGTGTCAAAGAGCTCTTGGTATCCTCCACCACTGGTCCTATGACAATCTCATTTGATGAGAATGCATCTTGCTGGGGATCCATCAGAACCCATCAACCTCAAGGGCAAGCAGTGGAAAGAATATAGTCCTGCCGGAATGCCATCGAGCTTCAAACCCTCGACAAGAATGATCTCCTGAAGCATCTCAGCAATCTAATTAAAACTTTGGAGTAACAGATCAGGTAGTAGCAAAAGTTCAAAAGTACAACAGGATGAAGCTCTGATTCATCAGATAAATATTCTTACCCTCGCTTCCTCATAAACAGCTACAGCTAAGTAATAAACTCCTGCATGTTCGAGTTCGAGGGGAAAAAAAGGTCTGTCAGCAGCACAACATTAGATTTGCAAATAGAAAAGAACTTGTTTAGTATTGTTACCTATAAGTTTGATGTATGTGTTCTCTGTTGGCGTGACTTGTGGATATTGACTTACTTTTCTTACACACCAAGAATTCCTATTATAATTATAATTGATTTACTTTAATTTCTGATTTCCTACTGTAAATGGATTTAGGAGTTTATTATTTACTTGCTCATTTAGGTTTTGTTTTATTATAAATATGACCTCCTACAAGGAGAAGAATACACAGAAAATTCCCACAAACAAATATTCTCTCATAGTTTTCATATTTTAGCATGGTATCAGAGCCTAGTTCGATCTAGGGACCTGTGCTTGTGTTCTTCTTGAAATTTAAGTGCTCTTCTCCCCCCTTGAGAGGGGGGGAGGGGGAGTGAAAGGGATATGTTTATTGACCTATCCCAATTACCTTGACATATTTCCATGAAGATGTTGCTTATTTCTTGACTCCAACGACCCCTTCTCTTCAAGGGGAGAGGAGGATTGAAGAGAAGTTGTGTCTGAGTGAATTAGCTAAAGTTTATATGGAAGAATTTATTGTTGCCATTGTCTCTACTGCCGTGCTCATGGGGTTTCGGTGTTCTGCCTTACCTATTGCCGTGCTCACAAGGTTTCTGTGTTCTGCTTTACCAATTGCTGTGCTTACACAGTTTCTGTGTTTTGCCTTACCTACTGCCGTGCTCACAGGGTTTCTGTGTTCTGCCTTATCTACAGCCGTGCTCACAGGGTTTCTGTGTTTTGCTATGTGCCCTATTTTTTAGGGTTTGCTCTTGTGTTTCCGCTGTGAACTTTGTTTTAGTTTGTCACTTGTTTCACTCGTGGTTGACTAAAAGATCTTCTCTACAATTGGTGCTTCTCAAGTATGGTGTCCTGTGACTCGCTTGTCAAGTTGGGCCTGCGAAATATCTTTGCCCAACTTGAGGGGGAGTGTTGGCGAGTCCTTATTTCATTAGAATTTTGGTTACTTACCAATTATATTTTGTCCTATTGTAATAGAGATTATTTTATTTAGTGTTATGGGGGTTGATGATTTTTTCAACCCTCATGGAGGTAGGACCACCGACTCATTCTCTCATTCTCCACCAACCATCGTTGAGTTGAGTGCCCAGATGGCTCCGCTCCTACAGATGTAGACTTTGACCCCGAACCCGATCCAGAATCAGGATCCTCTTTTGACGACCCCGACCCTGACTATGACGACGACGACCCCGACCCCGACTCCGAAGACCACCCCGACCCCGACCCTGACTATGACGACGACGACCCCGACCCCGACTCCGAAGACGACCCCGACCCCCACTCCGATGATGACCCCAACCCCGAATTTGTCTCTGATTCAGACCCTAATCCCGATTTCGACTCCGACTTCGGCCTCGACTCAGGCTCAGATTCCGATCCCAATTCCTACTCAACCTGTATCCTATGCATCTTCAGTTGCACATATTATGACTTCTCGACTAACGACCCCGACACATGGACCAGATTGCGCATTTTGTGAAATCCGAGGATCAATTGGCGGATATTTTGACAAAGGCGATTTCCAGTAAAGCATTCTACAATTCACTAGATCAGTTGGGCATTGGCGACATCTATGCACCAACGTGACGGGGAGTGTTGGCGTGACTTGTGGATATTGACTTACTTTCTTTACACACCAAGAATTCCTATTATAATTATAATTGATTTACTTTAATTCCTGATCTCCTACTATAAATGGATTTAGGAATTTATTATTTACTTGCTCATTTAGGTTTTATTGTATTATAAATATGACCTCCTACAAGGAGAAGAATACACAGAAAATTCCCACAAACAAATATTCTCTCATAGTTTTCATATTTTAGCACAACCAACCATTTGGCTCCATCCACAGGAACTCGCCGAGTCCGTCCTGCGAGTCTCAACTCGGGGTGTCAGGCACGTACCTGTGGCTGATGTCGAATATTCGACCGTTGTCATACACCTCTCTCCGTACAGTGGCACGGTCATCAGGGACCGTGCGTAGGCCAGGTTTGGTGATTACGTGGCAGCGGTGACGGTGAAAACGACGGCACATGGTAGCAGAAGAAGAAGAAGGAAGTGGCGGGGCAGGGATGCTATGTTTTTCATGGTTTGAAACTTTGAGCTAGCTAGGAAGCATAAACTGTACTGGTGGTCTTGAACTTTATATTCTCACGATACAAATTAAGTGGATAATTTTGGTTTTCTGGTTGCTTTGGCACCTTTCATGCTGTTGAAGCTCACTTTCAGGAGTCACACGGGGCTTTCAAATAATTGGAGAATTCTAAAGCGCTCCCGACACGTTGTTAAGTGTTTTTAATTCATGTCATATAGTTTAAGTGGACGGTATAATTAATATATGTTATGAATTTAAAAAAATACTTACGTATCCTTATCCCAAACAACTCAGTCTTGGGACAGAGAACAGCTTTGTGTCAGTGGTAATTTCATTTTCATCTACCCCACAGTGGGTGGGGAGCTACGTGTAAACCCACAAGCTAATCCATTTTGCAGCAACACCAACATGCGCATAATGTGCATGTCTATGTATAGACAGATGGCTTTAGTTTTCGGGATTACAAATGTAGAAAAAAGAGCAGAGTGAAGCCATTGAAGTGAAGCTCTCTCTCTCCAACATGAAGGCTACTGAGAACCAGCCAGAGACTGAGAAAAATGGCTCTCAATGCCTTGGTACTATGAATTCCAATGTGACACTTTCTGAGCCTGATGATGGGAAAAGCTTGCTGGAGTTGGAGAACTCTGAGATTGAGAGTTTCTATCAGAGACTCAACAAGTTGCACAACTCGTCTGGGCCGAATCTTCTGTGAGTTTTCCAAATTTTGTGAGTTTTGGGCTTTTGGGTTTTCTCTTCTATTTTCTGTTTCTGTGTTCAAGTGGGTTTCAGGGAATTTCATTATGTTTTTAGCTTTTGAAATGTGTTGAAAAGCAAGCTTTTTGTAAATTTTTGAGAGAAAAGCAAGCATTTTCTCCTCCAGACCCGCCAAGGCCGCCTAGGCGGATTTTTTGAACACTAACTTTTGTTCATATATACCATGTGTGGTTTTGAGAAAGTTGTGGGAAAAAAGAAAAGCAAAGTTAGAATCTTTGAAAAAGACGAGAAAAGTTGGAATCTTTGCTCACAAGAAGCAAAGTTGGAACCTCTGCTCACTCACAAGTTGGAACCTTCTAATTCTGAAATCAGTAGTGCCCTTGAATATGTTGGGCATAAAACTTCAGATAACTCTTGTCACATTAATATTTGGCTTGATTATGCTACTCAAGTGTGTTTAAAAGATTGATTCAAGCTTCAGTTTACTTATGCATGTGGAACATACAGGAAGCTGATATATGATTATAATGCTAATTACTGGTTTAGATATTTATCTTATATTCTCACTTGGCGATCTCTTCCGATCGGTTTGTCTCAGTGTGAAAATTAATCTGAGTATCTTTCTTTCAATGGGCAGTTTTGATCTCAGACAAACAACACTTGACTTGCATCTGTTTTACAAAGAAGTTATTGAAAGAGGAGGATTTACTCAGGTTTATTTCTATCACTTGCTCATTCTTACCTATTTCTTTAGTGAAAAAGAAATGAATGATACCTTATAACCATTCAAAAGGTCTGTCTTGTGATCATTTTTCTGAATTTCACATAGACAAGTTGATACTAAGCGATATCAGATAAATGAGTGAAATTGTTGATGAAATCATGCATGTCCACTAGATGACCTTTTATTTTCGAAATGAGTTGTGATCGCTTTTTAATGTAAGAGTTTTACCTGCAGAAATTTTGATTCCTGTGAGTTGCATTGCCAACCAACTCATTTTGCGAACCAAATGGTCCTAAATTACTAACCCTATTTTAAGTTTAATGTTTCAAGAAATCATTCTTGTGGAAGGCCTAAAAAACTTGGTGGCATATTCTATCCATTGCTTACCTTACCTTTGAGGTTAAAATCACCAATAAGAATCATGAATTCGTATAAAATAATGTCTATCCTTTACGTTTATATCTTCGAAAGCTGTTGATGCATAGAAAAAGATATAGTAACGGGTATACACACAGCCTAGAAATGATTCAAATTGACAGGTTTTCAACATATCACGGTATCAAATTGTAAAAAGTGAGAACGCAGAGACAAATGTTAGAGTACTAAAATGAAATTAAAACTTTATTCAATAGGGCTATTGGCTACATTAAGCAGTTCATAGTTGCTAATTAATAAGCTTAACACATTTTCAGAAAGTATCGAGTTTCTTCAAATATAATGACTTTTATTCTGTTTTATACACACTCAACTTCCTGCGTGCAGACTATATTTTTTCCTGCAACAAAATTAATTAGATTATATTAGCACAAAAGAAGCTAAAATAAACTTTGAATTATGAGGATATTTTGGTCCACTTTTGAAATTTATCTAAGCTTACACAAAATCTCATTTGATGAGAATGCATCTTGTTGGTGATCCATCAGCGCCAATCAACCTTAAGGGCAAGCAATGAACAGAGTATATTCCTGCTGGAACGCCATCAAGCTTTAAACCCTCCAGAAGAATGACCTCCTATGTATATCCAAATAAACAATTCTTAATTAATTTGTGGGGTTAGTAAATTACAACTTTACCAAATAATCTAATTCATCAGGTGAATATTACTAATTCTTACCCTGCGCTCTAGAAAAACATGATGAGTTGGAACTCCTCCATCCCAAGCAGCAACGTTTAAGTAATCAAGTCCTGCACTTTTCATGGAGAAAAACGTGTAAGCACAAAAATTTTTTTTTTGGGAAGGGGAGGCCAAAACCCGATAATTAACTTAAGAGCGAACAATGTATATCAAACTTATATCGATAGAATTAAAAGAGTGAGTACTATTAACTTATGCCTTAGCCTTACCTACGAGTTTGATGTCTGTGTTCTCCACCAACCATTTTGCCCCATCCTTCATAAATCCAACATAACTTGTGTCAAATTCCTTCTTCCACATAAGCTTCCTGAAAATAAATAAGTTTACCAGTAAATTTTTTGGATGTAACTATCAACTATAGAAAGATTGAGTAAAGTTAATTAGCCAAAAAAAAAAAAAAACATATATTTTTTATCGATACACACAGATCATACCTGTCTGTATTTGATGTTCTGAAAAGCACACGACGTACTCCTCTAGGAATATTCAAAGCCTTCATAACTTCAGCTGATACAATACAAGAAACAAAAAAGTTAGAAATAATACTACTGAGTCAAAGTCAAATATAAGAAATTTAATTAATTTTTTGTCCATTGGAATTTGAAAAATGTTATATATCATTTTCCGGATTAAACAAAATTAATGATAACTTTAAGTTTCACAACTCAAGTTAATGAGTTGGATCAAACTACCACAGCAAAGATATGTACGTACGAGTCCTAACATTCGTGCAGTGTATGTGTGAGTTTAATAGATCATCGCCCCTTTAAACAGAAAAAATTCCTAAAAAAAGATATATATGTATGATGCTTTTAGTTTGAATAAAACATGAAAGTAATTCAAATATAGTTATAATGAATTGATTAACCAAAAAATAAAGAGATTGATTCAAAATTCAGAAAGACATGCATACCAGTTATGTTCTTATCCCTGGGAACATCAACCACCAGAGCAGGACCTATCAAAAGTTCAAAACAGTTTTAATTAGTCTGAACAAGCTGCTGCTAAATGCTAATTAATTTAATTAATTACCATTTAACACTTCCAGATCAAGTGTATCAGCGTCAAACCCAGCATCATAGAAATGGTCGAACACGTGACCAGGGGCGTCCACGTGCGTGCCGGAGTGGACACTGAACTTCATCATGACACGTTGACCAGTGAGCCGTTCTTCATGCTGTGGCCGAGCCACAGGAACTCGCCGAGCCCGTCCTCCCCGACGAAACTCGGCATGTCGGGAACGTACTTGTGGCTGATGTCGAATATTCGACCGTTATCATACACCTCTCTCCGAATTGGTACAGGGACATCCTCCCCCGACAACAAGCAGTCATCGGGGACAGTTGGGTAGGCCACGTCAGACGTTAACGTGGCCATGCAAACCAGGGTGCATGATAGTAGCGTATGTAGAAGAAGGAGAAGAAGAAAGAGGTCGTGAGGTGTATTGTTATTCATGGTTTGAGTATTTTGATAACAAGAGTGAGTGAATGTTGCTACTGTATTTATAACCTAAACTGATAGGTTAGTACCGGATATCAATTTAATAGTAGTACATGATAATGTATAAAAATCAATAAATAATCGGGTAAAACAATCTTTACGCTATATAATTAGAGAAAAATGTGAAGATTATGGTGACCTGGTGGGAAATTTCTGATTAATTACTATATTATGTGTGTGTGGTGGTTCTTCCAGCCTGGTAAGTTTTATGTGCTGACTGTCAATTTCATATAATGTAAAGACTAATCAAGCTATTGGGACTCATTTGAATTAGACAAAATAAAAAAAAGTTATCGGTTAAGTATCGAGACCTTTCAAAATTATCGCAATTTGATTGTGCTGCTAGTATGACAGTCACCACTACCAATAGATGATGATGTGACACATGTTGAATACACATTTTTTAAAGTGAAATAAAAAATTTAAAAAAAAATTCAACTTCAATTTAAAACTAAGAAATGAGATTTAAAAAACTTACCCAAATTTTTTTAAAAGAGACATGGATTGTTGGGAAGTGTGTGGTAAGCCGCTTTGAACGTTAGAAAAAAGTTTGCAAAACTGCGACACTCAACCAAGGATGGAGATGAGATTTCCAATGGTCAGTGGGCTAAGCTAAGCTTTAAACATTCTTATGAAACGGATTTTCGTTAGCAATGGGCTTTAAACATGAGTATTTACTTTCATGCTCGACTACAGCAGCAACTAATCGTGTGTATCTTTGTTTATCATTATTTTTTTTCTGCTTTTAATTTGAAAAAAAAAATTGAAATCTCTTTTAACAAAATGAAGAGAAATATACCACTATATATATATATATATATATATAATAAAGATGGTCATTAATATATCAGTCAAAAGATTATAAACACATTCATCCACTCCTAATTAGTAAAATACAGAACGAGAAAAGTACGAACAAAAACGTATCTGTTTTATTCGACAAAATTTTGGTAAGATACAACTGAAAAATTAGACCACTATATAATATTTAAATATAATATATTTAAATATATATTATTATAATATGTTAAAAACCGGATATAATACGTGAACTTTGTCTATATTATTCAAAATTTTGTAAAAAAATACATATATTAAACATAAAAAATATGTACATATGTGTATAATACATGTATTTTATGTTTTTTTTAAGTATATACTATCGAGTCTTTAAAGTGTATACATAAAACAAAAATATTATTAAAAAATACATACATACATGTATAATATATGAATAGTAAACGAAAAAATAATAACATCTACTATGTCAATACTTGAGACACCAACTTATTATACAAATGTTAAGATATCAATTGACTGTTAGTACTATCGTTCACAACAAATAGTTACGAACTCACTGAGACTGTGAACCTTATTCATTCACAACGAATAAGAAAATTGGCACATAAGTTTGTAACTAAAATTTGGTGTAGCAAACTTTGTGTCCCTAGTACTATTGTTGGACCAAATGCGGAATTGCTATACACAACTCATGTGATATCTAATTCATGATTGGTCATGGCTACTTCTCGAAACTGATTACAGAAGATTAAATAATTGAACTAAAGTTTGCCCAAGTCTAGAAAAAAGCGTCAATGCACTCATAAAGATAAAAACAATCTGGCACCCATTAACTTTAATTTGACTGCAATTTAGAATCACTAATTACCATTAACTTTATTGATTTATTACTCATAAAAAACCACCACCTCTTTCTTACTTCAACCTTTAACACCACCTCTCTGCTATCATTCCACCATGCCCAAAACCATGAACCACCACCAACCCCTTCTTCCTTCCATTTTGCTCACACTCTCTTGCTTTTTCCTCGCTTCCTCCTCCGTCTACAGTTTCGGGGGCGGTGGACCCCGTAGCCCGTACAGAGAGAAGTGTACGGCAATGGGAGAATCTTTGACATCACACATAGGTACACACCAGACCTTCCTTTTTTTGTTGATGATATGATTGTGATTGGAGATGATCAGGCAGAAATGCAAAATCTTCAAAAGTATTTGGCTTCCGAGTTTGAGATGAAGTCATTGGGTGATTTGAAGTACTTTCTTGGGATTGAAGTTGCTAGATCTAAACATGGTATCTTTCTGTCTCAAAGGAAGTATATTTTGGATTTACTTGTCACATCCCTGGATCGGCTCTGCCGTAGTACGATATTGTCCGCTTTGGGTCTCCAACTCTGCCCTCAAGGTTTTGTATATGGGAACTCACTAGCAACTTCCCAGTGGGTCACCCATCCTGGAATTGCTCTAGTCCAAACTCGCTTAACTTCAGAGTTCCCATGACTCCGAAGCCAGTGAGCTCCCAAAAGGCTTCGTGCTAGATGGAGGCGAGCATGTACATATAAAGGACATCACCCCCTCTCTGTTGGTTGATGTGGGATGTTACATTACTTGCAGAGACTGGAATGTTAGATTGTAAACCAATTGATACCCCTAGTGAACAAAATCATAAATTGGCGTTGTATCCTGATCAAGTCCCTACAGATAAGAGCGTTATCAACGACTTGTGGAGAAATTGATTTATTTAGCTTATACATGTCTTGATATTGCATATGCAGTGAGTGTAGTGAGTCAATTTATGCATTATCCTAATGAAGATCATATGGGTACTGTGATGGGCATTTTGAGGTATCTAAACGTAACTCCTGGCAAAGGGTTAATGTTTTGCAAGTATGGTCATATAGATGTGGAAGGGTATACGAATGCTGATTGGGCTGGTTCAATCACTGAGAGGCGTTATACGTCTGTGT
Organism: Prunus dulcis; assembly: GCF_902201215.1. NCBI lineage: Eukaryota > Viridiplantae > Streptophyta > Magnoliopsida > Rosales > Rosaceae > Prunus > Prunus dulcis. The sequence goes on along the minus strand of NC_047657.1, from coordinate 13,036,327 downwards.
ATTTCACATTTATTAGTGGTAATCTTGTTACTTGGAGGAATAAAAAGCAAAAAGTGGTGTCTAGGTCTAGTGCCGAGGCAGAGTACCGTGGGATGGTCAATATGTGTTCGAGTTACTATGGTTGAGAAGATTGTTGTGAGATTTTGGGTTTGCACCCCAGAAACACATGGATGTGTATTGTGATAATAAAGCTGCAATTGCAATTGCGCATAACCCTGTGCAACATGATCGTACAAAGCACGTGGAGGTTGATCGACATTTTGTTAAAAAGAAATTGGATGCTGAAATTATTTCTTTTTCATTTATATCATCCGAGTATCAACTGGCAGATGTTCTTACGAAAGCTGAGTCTACTATGGTCTTTCTCAACTCGCTTGGCAAATTAGGCATGTGTGACATCTTTGCTTCAACTTGAGAGGGAGTGTTAGCGAGATCCTAACTTAATTAGGAGATTTATTTCCTAGTTTATTAGGACTATATTTCTTTCCTTTTGTACATATATTATGTAATTATGATTTTATCTTTTTCCTAGTTTGACCATATTAGAGTTACATCCTTGTATTATAAATACCTTTTGGAGAATAAAGTACAATTTGAAAATATTTTACCCATTTTGTTTGACTAAATTATCACAATTTGATTCTGCTACTAGTATGACGGCCACCATTACCAATAGATGATGATGTGACACACTTTGAATACACATTTTTATTAAGTGACTTAAAATATTTATAAAAAAAATCAACTTCAACTTAAAAATAAGAAATAAGATTCAAAAAAACCTACCTGTTGTAAAATGGGTGAAGCCCACATTGCAAACTAACATTCAAGTTCAACACATGCTCTAACATTCAAGTTGAACACAAAATCAAACCACACACCCACCAAATCAAACCACACACCCATCAAACCAAACCTCATACCTACCAAACCAAATCACACACCCACCAAACCAAGCCATTTGCTTTGCCTATAAATAGGCATTCTATTTGCTTGTAATGTGAGATGAAATGAGAGAAGATGAAGGGAAGGAAGAAAGAGGGCGAGTGTGTGAAGAGAAAGAGAGCAAAGAGAAATTCTCCTAGAGAGAAAATTAGGTGAGCATACATATTGTAAACACTAGAGTTGTAACCATATTATGTTATGAATGAAAGGTTACTGTTGCTGCTCTCCGAGGACGTAGACATAGCCGAACCTCGTTAAATGCTGTGTCTCATCTACTTTACGTGCAGTTCAATATTCGCTCATATCCCCGTTCATTTTATAACACTACCCAATTTTTTTTAAAAGAGACGTGGATTGCTGGGAAGTGTGTGGTAAGCCGCTTTGAACGTTAAAAAGAAACATGGATTGCTTCGATGGAGATGAGATTTCCAATGGTCAGTGGGCTAAGCTAAGCTTTAAACTTTCTTATGAACAGATTTTCGTTTGCAATGGGCTTTAAACATGACTATTTAATTTCATGCTTGACTACAGCAGCAACTAATTGTGTGTTTCTTTGTTTATCATTATATTTTTGTTCTGTTTTTAATTTAAAAAAAAATTGAAATCTCTTTTAACAAAATAAAGAGAAATATACCACTCTATATAATAAAGATGGTCATTAATATATCAGTCAAAAGATTATGAACACATTCATCCACTTCTAGTCAGTAAAATATGAAACAAAAAAAGTATGAATAAAATATGTGCGTGTTTTATTAAGCTAAATTTGGCAAGATACAATTGAAAATTTCGGCCACTATATAATATTTAAATATTTAAATATATATTATTTATATTCAATAATATATTTAAAACACGGGTATAATACTTTAATTTTGTTGATATTATTCAAAAATTTATATCAACCACATGTATTAGATGTGAAAAATATGTATGTAATGTAATTGTATAATACATGTATTGTACGTTAAAAAAAACTTGTATTTTACCGAGTCTTTAAGATGTACATGTAACAATAAAATATTATGAAAAAATACATACATACATGTATAATACAAGTGTTAAACGAGAAAATAGTAACATCCACTATAGCAATACTTAAAGACACCAACTTATTATACAAATGTTAAGATATCAATTGACTGTTAGTACTATAGTTCACAACAAATAGTTATGAACTCACTGAGACTACGAACCTTATTCATTCATAACGAATAAGAAAATTGGCACATAAGTTTGTACCTAAAATTTGGTGTAGCAAACTTTGTGTCTCTAGTACTATTGTTGGACCAAATGCAGAATTGCTATATCTAATTCATAATTGGTCACGGATACTTCTCGAAATCGATTATAGAAGATGCTGCCCAAGTCTAGAAAAACGCGTTAATGCGCTCATAAAGATAAAAACAATCTTTTACCAAAAAAAAAAGATAGAAAATCTGGCACCCATTAACTTTAATTTGACTGCAATTTAGAATCACTAATTACCATAAAAAAACCACCACCTCTTTCTTACTTCAACCTTAAACACATCCTCTCTGCTCTCATTCCACCATGCCCAAAACCATGAACCACCACCAACCCCTTCTTCCTTCCATTTTGCTCACACTCTTTTGCTTCTTCCTCTCTTCCTCCTCCGTCTACAGTTCCGGGGGCGGCGTCAACACCCCGAAACCCCTACGGAGAGAAGTGTACGGCAATGGGAGAATCTTTGACATTACCCACAGGTACACACCGGACCTTCCTTTCTATGGTTCCAAGAATGGGATCGGCCACTTCCTGTGGCTCCAGCTCACCATGAAGAATGCTTCTCTCACCAACAACTCTGAGTTCGACCTGCCTGCCCACACTGGAACCCATGTTGATGCCCCTGGCCATGTTTTTGATGACTACTTTGATGCAGGGTTTGATGTTGATCAGCTTGACCTGGATGTCCTCAATGGTAATTATGTATGATACTTAGAACAACAAAGTAATTTGTTCTATATGTTGATGATTTATGCTCAGTATAATTGTTTTTTCAACAGGTCCTGCTCTTGTTGTTGATGTTCCCAGAGATAGCAACATAACTGGTATGCATTTCTAACTTGGTGTTGTTCAAGTTTTAATCTGAATTTTCAAGTATTTTTTTTAAATTTTTTTTTGGAAGCCTTTCAAATGCATAATGTCTACCTTTTACAGCTGAAGTTATGAAGTCCCTAAATATTCCCAAGGGTACACGCCGTGTCCTTTTCAAGACACTGAATACTGACAGGTAACGCAAAATGAAAAAAAGATTGCTGCTTATATTTTCTTTGTAATTTTCTTGAAATATATATATGATTCTTTGATAGTTGCTTTTGTGCTGAATTGTACTTATGTCCAAAATGACGTCGGTTTGGATTTAAGGATTAAGCGTTTCGGATTTCAGATTAAGTAATTAAGATTTTATATCAGTATGCTGAATCTGATTAACAAAATGAACACTGCAAACAAGACATATCATAAAACTGATAATCATTACTCCGTTGTATAGGCGGCTTATGCATCGAAAGGAATTCGACTCAAGCTTTGTGGGATTCACGGAGGATGGAGCAAAATGGGTTGTAGACAACACAGACATCAAACTTGTTGGTAACACACTAATTTGTTGTACTTTTTTTGGGGTAATTCGGTTGAGGTATAAAATAATCAAGTTTCTGACCATTTTGAAAGCAAATGGTTGTGCTTGCACTGATTTTCCTGACTATGAATGTAGGAACTGATTACTTTTCCATTGCCACCTATGATGAAGCAATTCCAGCTCATGTTGCCTTTCTCAGAGGCAGGGTAAGATTCTCTATTTGATAGAATAAAGCTTCTTCTATGTGTTTTTTTAAAAAAATAATAAAAAAATCAGAGGCAAGATATATATTTTGTTTTTCAAATCAAGTTTCTCTATGATTTCCTGACTTTCTTTACAATGTAATTGGAATTTGATAAGCTCTTTTTTAAATCAAAATGCTGGTAATATATGGCTCAGGAAATCATTCCTGTGGAAGGCCTAAAGCTTGACGACATCCTACCCGGAAACTATTCTGTGCATTGCTTGCCTCTAAGGTTGCTTGGTGCTGAAGGAGCACCAACAAGATGCATCCTCATCAAATGAGATGATCCTTGTAAGTACAAAGCCATAACTTAATTTGAGTCAAAATATTGGCAGTTATATCTGAACTGGTGTAAAGCCAAGCCTAATGTTTAAGCTAATGACAGAACACATCATTATGGGTACATTTTTCCTTTGAATCAATTTAAATACTGTTTGTGTATATATTTTTGCTTATAGAAACTTGTTTAAACTTACTTGCAGGAGCAGAGAGATAGTCTCCAGAGGTGTTGAAAGGAATAAAGAAGCAGTACAAAAGTTAGGGATATTGCTCCTAATCTTGTGGTTAGTATGTAGAGGTGCCCCTTGTATATGGCATCTAGCTAGACCTTATTGTACTGCTCGTGATTCAGAGTCCAACAAAACTTCTTTTTCAACTTAGATGGCATAAGAATTGACTATATGGAGAAGTCATGAGACTATATATATATATATCTGACTAGCAAGAAACAACCTTACTAGCTATATAGATGAAAGTATAATTGGAAGTAAAAACCAATTCTGTCCTTTAATTACTACCTAAATATGGACCATCTTCTCAGAATATGTAGTGGCACATATAGCAGATCAATTACATTGTTTGCTTTTCAATCGGGTCTAGCCTGGTGGAAAATGACATTAACTTGTAGATTAGACGTCTCAGGTTCGAACCCCCATGGCATCTTGGTTGTGCCCCCTCTCTTGTAGGCTGTAGTTTAGACTATCGCTTATACTAAAAAAAAAAAAAATTTAATTGTGTGTTTAAAGGATAATGGATAAGTAAGGATCAATTGATTAGCATGAGAGGAGCTATAAACTCATTATAATTTCCATGCATATAGTTGAACCCATTTGACAAATTCTCATACATAATATCAAATTGAATAACTCATTTCTTTTTCTGATAACCTGATTAATTCATTACTTCAAAACCATCATATCATTATTCAAATCCTGAATTATTGTAGGGTCGGTCAGATAATTGCTTTAAATGTTAGTGAAAACTGAACCTGGGCATGTAGATGCTTATTAATTATCATAATTCTGATGTAGGCTTTTAGTGGTGTGAACTGTTCTGGTGCCTTAACTCATAAACCATACTGCATGGTTGTAAAGCTCAATTGGGTCGCGTAAGCCATACCATTTATGTAGCCAGTAAAAGAAGAAAAGCCACGGAAAAAGAGAAGAATTTTTGAAGTGTTTTCTTTTTTTCTTCATGTCCAAGTGATGCCATTTGCAAGGCTACATCAAGTGATTATAACAAATGTTGTGCAGAGGGAGCCAATGTGATTTGACTTTTTAAGATACCATGTGGAAGTGACTTATGAAGTTGATGATCCGAAATATTAGGCAACAGATGGGTCCTTTTTGATCTTATAAATAGTGGCATTCAAACACTAGGTTTCTCGCTCAAACATACCAAATTCCCTTGAATATACTGAGAACTAATTCAAGGGTTTTGCTCCAAATGGCTCATTTCAAAATGCAAGTTGTTGTTCCAATTCTCCTGCTGATGCTAATGGCAGCAGCAGAGGCAAAAACTCCTCCAGGGATTGCTAAGAATCCAAGCAATGCAAGGTGTTTGATAAAAAAATACAAGCATTGTTACAATCTTGTGCATGTGTGCCCCAAGTTTTGCCCTGATAAATGCACAGTGGAGTGTGTCTCTTGTAAGCCCATCTGTTCTGGGGCCTCAAGCCCTCCTCCACCTGTTTCTCCCACCCCTTCACCTGCACCACCAACATATTATTCTCCTCCTCCTCCTCAAGCTAAACCAACTCCACCACCATCTCCACCAACCCCCACACCCTCAACTCCATCTCCAACACCACCAACTACAGCTCCAACACTTCCTACTCCCTCGCCTTCACCTTCCCCACCACCACCGGCACCACATTACCAATCACCTCCTCCTACTCCTTCACCTCCTACGCCGTCTCCACCTACTTCTCCTCCTCCATCAACTCCTACACCATCTCCACCTACTTCCTCTTCTCCTTCTCCAACTCCTTCAACCTCACCAAAAAAGGCCAAGTGCAAGAACAAGTACTACCCCCAATGTTACAACATAGAACATGTATGCCCCAGTTCTTGCCCTGGTGGATGTGAGGTTGACTGTGTCACTTGCAAGCCAGTCTGCAGTAAGTCTCCTCTCACATTTATCTTTATGATTAGTCATGATCACATATTGTGATAAGCTAATGTGGTCTCACAACTTTCAAATAAACTAATGAGCAAGTAACTAGGATAAATTTTCATATATTAGTTCTGAAAATACTTTTTTTTTCTTTTTTGGTGAATGGCACAGAGTGTGATCAGCCAGGAGCAGTGTGTCAAGACCCCCGTTTCATAGGCGGCGATGGCATCACCTTTTACTTCCACGGCAAGAAAGACCGTGATTTCTGTCTCTTATCCGACCCCAACCTCCACATCAACGCTCACTTCATCGGCAGGCGCAACCACAACATGAAGAGGGACTTCACTTGGGTCCAGTCCATTGCCATCCTCTTTGGCAAACACCAGCTCTTCCTTGGTGCCCAAAAGACCGCCACGTGGGACGACTCCACTGACCGCCTTGCCCTCTCCTTTGATGGCGAGCCCATCACCCTTCCTGAATCCGAAGGCGCCAGGTGGCAATCCACAAGTGTTCCAACTGTATCCCTTACCAGGGGGGGTGACACCAACAATGTGATGGTTGAAGTTGAAGGGAGCTTTAGGATCACAGCCAAGGTTGTGCCCATAACTGAAGAAGACTCAAGGATTCACAACTATGGCATTACCAAAGATAACACATTTGCTCATCTTGATCTTGGGTTTAAGTTCTTCTCTTTGAGCAACCAAGTGAGTGGTGTGTTGGGTCAAACTTACAGACCCCACTATGTGAGCCGGGTCAACATTGGAGCCAACATGCCGGTGATGGGAGGGGATAGAGATTTTGAAACTTCCAGCTTTTTCGCCACGGATTGCGCCATTGCAAGGTTTAATAATGGTAGCAGTGTTGGCTCTGGAAGTGAAGTTAATTCTTTGGAGGGTTTGGAGTTGCCAAGCTTGAGCTGTGCAAGTGGAATGGATGGTCAAGGTGTTGTGTGCAAAAGATAGACGATCATTTTGTCTTATCTCAAGGGGAAATAGAGTTCATGGAAACAAATAACAAGCACTCATGCCCGACTCCAATTTAATGTGCCAATTTGAATTTATTTATGAATAATTAATAATTAAACTGTATTCTTCCCACTATTTGGCAATTGTATAATCTAGTGAAAGTCTGAGGGTTTTTATGTTTTGGTTTAAATGATATAAAACCAAGAATTGTTATGGCTTCTAGTTTGAATTTTAATCTTGATGGATGGCTGTGATTCAACCTCATGAAGTTAATTACATCGATGATTTATTATCCCATTAATGATTGAATCCATGTAGGGCTTTCCAACATCAACATATTCTCTTTCTTTTTTTCTTTTCCAACTTGTTAGAGTAGTTTATTTTCTCCTTTTTACGTAATCATAGGTGGCAAGGGCTGATTGGCTCATATTGGACTTTGGAAACATTTATTCTAAAAATTGTATGCATTCGCAAGGTCTTTGTAGCTCAACTGATTAAGAGCATTTATCCCTACACCCTCCTCTCCTTGATCGACTCCCTCTCCTCTCCCTCTATATCAATTATATAAAAAGGAAAAAAATTGTATGCATTTATTTCTTATAAGGGTTAATGCATTGCCTGCCAAATGTGATGAATAATTTCCCGTCCCACTATGAATTAATCACCAACTGAAGATTTTTATGCTACATGCATGTTGTACACGCAACACAACAACTAAACCACTGGTACAAGTAATCTCTTGGTTCCAATTGTAATGTCTGACATCCGTGGTAGCTTGTTTTTGAAGCAACTATGTCAATCGTATACTTTGCTTGTTTTGTATTGGGTCAATCAAATTAGTTCAGGGTTCTGATTGCAGCTGCACTTCTGACCCAGCTACATGTATTTCACATGCCTAGTGTCAAGTATGGAAAAATTGCCAATGTCTATAGTAGGGAGAGCTTATTGAAATTTGTACCAGGTCTTGTCTTTCCAAATCGTGATGCGTTCTTGCTGATTTGGATGTTGTTGGCTCTGTTTGTCACTTTTCCAGTTGGCTTAATGAAACAAGAGAATCCTTGCTCTCTGTCTTTCTCATTTATCTTTTTTTTTTTTTTGCTGTCCAAATGGAGGTTGGAATGGTTCTCACTCACAGCCCAGCAAGAAAATAAAAGAGCACTGCACAAATAATCAATAAAACTTTGCTTTTTTGCTTTTTGTTTCTCTCTCCTGCTATTCTGGCCATGAGATGACCGGTTGCAAGGTGACTTAGCTTATTTTTTAGAACCTGTTAGTTAATAGCCAGTGCCGTAGATTCAAAGCCACCTAACGGTCTCAAATTCAGTGTATGTGTGTGTATTGATATATGTTGATGCGAAAAAGTGGTTTGACACGTGGTTCGCCCAACTTAGTGATATTATGTCTTCGGAAGGGAGTTAGTCTTCGGAAGATCGAGTTCCTGCAAAAAGGATACGTTCGGTAAGACCTTGGGGTACCAGTGCGGTACCGGCCGAAGGCTCTCCGATGCTTAAGTAAGTACAGATTTAGTAAATATCAGATTACAGATCAAGCGATAGCGTACCGTTGATCGTTCTGTCCCTCTCTTTTGGGAATAGGGGTCTCCTTATATAGGCCTAGGGAGGCGTGCATTATGTTCATATTTCCGATGTGGGACTGTAGGAGCTGGTCGTGGGCATGACACGTGTCTTAGGGCAAAAGCATCAAGATGTATAGGGTTCGGTAGGGTACATGCCGAAGGGCCTGTAATGTCAAGTTGTCGATTCCGTCCACGTGTCAGGTGGTCATTGGTCGTTAATATACGGTATAAACAGTAGCCCCCCAAGTTCTCTTCCGAAGGTTCTTCGGAAGGGAATTTGGTTCTCCCCTGAGGGTTCGTAGATGCCCTGCCGTTCGGTAAGTTCGTTTGGGAAGAGCTCCCCTGAGACCCGAAGGGTCGCCGATGCTCAGAGGGGAGAGGGCAGAGATGCCTCGTTTTCCGCGTCTGGCGCGTGGAGACGCTTCGTCTTCTGCGCCTGGCGTGCAAAGACGCTTCGTCTTCCGTACCCGGCGTGCAGCCCACATCACCGTCCATCAGGTGACACGTGGCTAGGGAAGTGACTTCTGATGGCGGCATTTATGAGCCGTTTGGCTTCCCGAGGTGTACCGTTGCAGCCATCTCCCTATAAATTGAGGCTGCTCCTAGCGCAAAACTCACTTTGCATTTGAGAGTTGACGCGAGAGCTCTGCGTAGGCGTTTTCCGAAGAGTGTTAACGGCATACCAGGCGATTTTTACGCGAGTTCTCGGCAACCAAAGCGATTTTCGAAACCAACATTCGACAGTCAGACCTTCTCTCAATTGTCAAGGTAAGGTACCGTTCGGTACTTCGAAAGACCTTCTTTTATTTCTGCGCGTCCTTTCGTAGCTTAGGCTTGGTTGGTAGTCAATAGGGCTTTCCTTCGGTAGTCTAGAGAACTATAGGTAGTGACGTAGACACATCGGTAGGGTAGTTTATGACACAACCTTAGCCATCCTTTTTCCCTTTTTTTTTTTTGTAGATGTCTGCTAGCGAGTCCTCCTTCGGCAGTGAGCCCAATGCTTTCGATGAGGAGTTATCATCGGGCTGGGACACGTCCAGTGGGGCCGCGAGCCTCGGAGCCGAGAGTGGAGAGGACACCGATGTGGAAGTTATCGGTGAGGAGGTGAGCTCCGTTCCTACCCACGACATCGGCAAGGGACTGATGACGGGGCAACCGCTTCCCCTTGCCGCGGTCTATAGAGATGGTACCCGCGTCGGTACCTTCGAACGTCAACCGGAGGCCTCCACCTCTGGTCGCGATGATTCTGTCGCCGGTCCCTCTCGGCCGAGGGTTACGATCGTCCATCGAGAGCGGTCAAGGATACCGGTTGGCGTACCGAAGAAGACCCTGTTCGGGGTCGACTATTTGGAGCCCAACAAGCTTACCGAACGGGAGCTCGAGAAGATTAGGGCTGAGTACCTCATCCCGGATTCGGTAAAAATGAGAATTCCCAGCCCTACCGAATCCCTCAGCGACCCAGGAGATGGTGAAGTCGTCTTCTTCACCGATATGTTGGTGCAGGGGGTCAGGTTGCCGTTGCAGCCTGCCGTCCAGAAGATCCTAGCCCAGATCGGGTATGCCCCGGGCCAGTACAATCCCAACTTTTGGGTGGCCTTAATGGGGGTGATAGCTGCGTTCGGGATTGCCGGGGAGGGGGAGCCCTCCTACGAGCAATTCTCGTACCTATACAGCGTCACGAAGTCCAAGAGTGCCAATCACGGCGGTTGGGTTCAGGCGAACTGCCTGAAGGCTTCCGAGCGGGGGCACTTCATCAGCTCGGTGCCGACTTCCCAAAAGTCGTGGAGGAATCGGCGGGTGCTACTCTCTGGTGATTGGGAATCGCCGTCGGGAGTATCCCAACTGTATCCGGTACCCACGACGTTCCAGATTGCCGGTAGGCAGTTATGTTATCAATCGGTAGGACAACTATTGTACTTGTTACTTTTTATTTCTCTGTTTTGCAACTCACTCTTCTTTCGGCAGGTAAATTCAAGCAGCCGAGCCCCAAGGAGAGCGAAATTCTGCAGCTCGACAGAGTCATGCTGAAGGTCCTTGCTGCCGAGCGGGTTTACCCGCGATTCCTTTTTACCAGCAATCTCATCAGAGCCGGCCTCGTCAGCCCTGCCGAGAGTAAGTATACCTGTGCCTTTCCTTTTTTCTTGATTGATTTATTTTGCATACTGACTGACTGAGTATTTTTGATCAGTGACGGACGCAAGGAAGGCTGCCGAAGCCAAGAAAATGAGTGAGTCGTCCAAGAGGCAGCTCATGATGGGTCTGCAGGGCAAGAAACAAAGGAAACAGCAAGAGGCGCCTTCCGTTCGGCCGTCCACGGATCCCGAGGACGTAACTCTTGCGGAGCGTCTGCGGCAGCTGGGCGCCGAGCCAGTGGCATGGCCAACTGCCGGTGCCACTGCACCGAGGCAGTCAGATGCCGAAGCCACCGCCTTAAGAGCAGCCGGGTAGCGGCCGATCACAGTAGACCTGGAAGCTTCGCCAGCTTCCAAGCGGAGCCGTCCTTTGGAGGCCACGAGGGCTGTCTTCGCGGCGGAGGACGAGGACAGTCCTACCGAAGCCGTCACCATCGCCTGCCTTCGAAGACGGTGCAATTCGTCAACCACATGATCCTCGGCTCTCAGATGGAGCTGCCGGAGGTTGACGAATTGCCGAAGAAGCTTCTTCGGGAACAGGCCGGGCGGGCCTTCCGTCTTCAGGCGTCGGTAAGAACTCTTTTCTTCTATTGTCATTCCATTTTTCGAAGTGGGGCTTCTCTCTGAATTTGCTAGTTGTGCAGGCGTCCATGGAGATGTGGCTCTGCGTCAAGCGGGCCATTAATGCTGCCGAACAGGCTAAAAAGGCCTATGAAGACGGCAGGACCAAGGCGGCCGATCTGCTGAAGGACAAAGAGGCTGCCGAGCGGCAGGCTTTTGCTGCAGAGGCCAAGGCTGAGGAGAGACGGCTGGCCTTGGAGGCAGCGCGGACGGCGGCGCGGGACGCTGAGGCTGCTTCGGAAGCGGTCCAGGACGCTCTGGAGGAGAGTGAGCGTACCAAGGCGGCGGAGATCGAGGCTGCCGTTAGGTCCGCTGTCCAGGGATATCGATCATCTGAAGAGTTCGCTACCATTCTGGATGGGGAAGTGGGCTCGGAGATGGCTGATATGATGTACCGATTCAAACGGTACAACCCTGGGCAAAAGCTGAATCTGAATTTCACTGCCGATCCTCCTCCCCTTCCCGATGGGATAACTGAAGAGATGATAGAAGAGTACGAAGGGGAGGACGCCGCCGGGGGCTCTATGACTGCCGAGGCTGCCGCAGGAGACGAAGCCACGGCCTGATGGCATTTTATCTTTATATTTATCTTTGTATTTTAATTTTTAATGTTTACTTCGAACACATTGATGCCGAGGGCATCACTTAATTTGATTTTAGGCTTAATTCAATTGCCAATTGTCTAAGCGTGAGTACGTTACATTTGCTAATTGCCGTGGGCAAATTGCCGATAGATCGTTAAAGTCGATTTTCACAAGTAATAACTGCTAATTACCGTAGGCAATTAAGGACGCTGTCGGATGATTGAGTCAAAATTGACAAGTCCCGAAGGGATCTGTAGGGTAAAAACTTTAACGATCAGTCATTGCCGTAGGCTAATATAGGACGCCGTAGGATGGTAACACTAAACTGCCGTGGGCTAGTCGAAGAGTTAAAGAGAAGTTGAAGTAATAGTGCCGAAGACTTTCTATTAATCAGTTTCGAAGAACAAATACATTGAATGATTACAATCCCAACCTGCCGTAGGCTACGTCACTTGTAGTAGTACTTGAGATGTTCTACGTTCCAAGGATGGCCGAGGGCCTTGCCGTTGGAGCCTCTTAGTCGGTAGGTTCCCGAGCGAAGGATACCGATGATTTCATAAG